>NW_009951946.1:728940-760566 GCF_000747805.2 Chaetura pelagica | reverse complement strand
CTCTCCAGCTCAGTCTTCCCTCCTTGGGCTCTTGATCCAGTCTTGATTTCACATACTCTGCTGCTTATAGCCTGAATTGTAGGTTTCAAGCTGTTTTGACTTTCAGATCATGGAAAAACTTTCTATTAGAGCTGGAATTTAACTGTGCTGATGGCCAGATTCCCCTTCTTGGCTACTTACTGCAGGCCCCCTGAAAGTAGTTGCAAACCTTCCCCATGGTTGCTTTACTGAGCTTCCTCCTCTTCTCTCCTTCTTTGTGAAATCTGACGATAAGTGGCAGCCAAGTGAGCAAACAAGTGGACTAGTATGGAACTGTAGGTTGTCTTCAGTAATAAATAGATATTTATTTGACCCACAGTTTTTTAAATTAAGCAGCCTGGAAGCTATAATCACAATTTTGCAGAGGCTTGCCTGCTATCAGGTAGTTGCCTTCTGTGTGTGCAGGGGGGGATTAGAGATGGTGTTTGAAGGTACTGCTTGGGGAAAAAGCAAGCTGTTTTTCTAATGGGGGACAGCTGAGACCCACGTTTTTCACCAGTGACAAGGGACCACCAGGGCTTGTTTTCAGCCTTCCTACTAAGCAGTACATTTTAAGGAAAGACACTTTCTATGCATCATCTTTGCTCCCGTGGACAAGATGCCCTTGGATAGAGGCCATTGTGACTTCTCAGGAAGAGAGTCAACAGTTACAGTCTAAGTAACTTTGTATTTATCTGGTAACATTCTGCAGTTCTTGGAGCAAAAGGGAAGGGGACTTAATTACAATTCAGTAACTTGGTGGGGAGTCCAAATAATGATTGCAAAGGATGTAAACTGCTGTGAGGCACCGTGCCCTGCTAAGACTCCAGGAGAGCTTGAAAACAAAGCAAGAAGGGAAGGCACTGGAGGCCTTCTGAGCTGTTTTAAAAGGGTACAATCCTCTGGCTGGTCTATCGAGTCACTAGCTGTTGAGCTTACCCATGGTATTGCCAGAGGTCCATCAAAGGTCCATCTGGCTGCTTGTTCCGGAGACAGACAGGTGACCCTGAGGCACCTTGTGTGTCACACTCTGCATGCCTGCCTTCTAAACTTGGGCTTTTCAGTGGCTTATGCTGTGCAAAGAACTGGGGTGTCTGGATCCAGGTCCAAAACATCCTTAGGCAGCCTCCTCCCAAACCAGTAACCTGCTTTTAGATACCACCTGGAAGAGGAAACAAAGTGTTTCCTACCTGGAAAAGAGGGCAGGAGGGCTGCTGCCTTAGTAGCTTCATCCAGCACTAATTGCTGGTTGTTGTAATGAGCTGGGGCTGTGTTAAGCCATAAATATGAAGGCTGGGACTCCACGTAGCATTAGACTATAAGAGAGCTGCATACTGCTTTTACTGCTTTCCTGAACTACCTTTCTCTTTTTTAGCCAAAAAAATTAAAATGAGGTTATTAACAAAGATGGTTAAGTGTTAATTTTATCCTTACGGTTTTTCCCAAGAAAGTTTTAAAAGAAGTACTAACAGCATGCTTGTTTGCTCTGAGAAGAGGAGTCAGGCATTTACACAGAAGAACTGTGCTTGGAGTTCAGCAGTAGGTAGGAAACTGTGCACAAGATAAATACAAATTGCAGGTGGTTAACCTGCCAGCACATGAGTGCAAAATTGTTTTTGTTGTTGGAGTTGTTAAATTTAGTAGATAAGTTGATTATTGGTGGATTTTGTTAAGTTATTTTGGATGCTGCTTTGGTTTTACTAACACTTTTTAAACTGTTTTTATTCCCCTCTGTCTGACTTTAGCCATTGATGGATTTCTAAAAACCGATGAAAGACAAAGACTCGCAAAAGAGAGAAGAGAAGAAAGGGAGAAATACCTTGGTAAGATGGCAGGAGGTGTATGTATTATATATGTTTGTGTTAACAGGCTTAAGTTACTAATATGATGTTTTTTTCTGTTCAGAATGTTAAATGTTGTGGTTCAGTCTGTATCACTTATAATACTATTGTCATTAGTAATATAGTCAAAACATGACATAAACTATAAAAAATAATCTGTCTTCTTTCATGTCAGCTGAGTATTTAATATTCTTTTGTTACAAGTTGACTTCTTTGATTTATGTATTTTTGAATATAGGCTTATGTGCAAGATATTGAATGTTAGGTTTCTGATTTGTAAAAATACAAAATAAGCCTTGAATAACACTCAGAATAATATGTAAGATGATGTGGTGAAACAGGCTTAACTTTAGTCTAATAAGTTTAAGCCATTTTAAAAGATAACATGGAGTTGTTAAGCACACCATAAATCAGGTACTTTTCCATAAGTTTTAAAATGTTCAGTATTTCAAGAGAATGAGAAAAATTATTAATTAATTTCCTGAATAACCAAAACATTTATTTCAGTTATTTTTTAAAAGTCATATACTTTTAATCTGTTAATAGCTCCACAGAAATGTTAAGAATTTATTTTTATTTAAATATATATACACACATACACATATATATGGAACATGTGTATACACAGTTAATACCTTGTATATATATGAATAAAGTTAACTGCTCAACATCGGTTTGGGCTTTATATATGTATTAAATTATATGTATATTTATGTATATAAAGTGTTGAACAGTTAACTTCACTTTTCCTCATTGTATTAACAAGAAAGGCCAGTAGCACTGTTCCTTAAGGTTGTCTGACAATACCAGAAGGAATTGTCATTACTATATGTTTGTTTTTAAAAAATTTAAGCTAGGTGTATATTTTGAGGAAATGTCAATTAAACAGTGTGTACTCCTGTGAAAAGAATCATAGGAAAATACTGTTTTTCTCACAGTAAAAAACCCACACAAACTGGTGACTGTTTCTTGAAAAAAAACTGAGGCTTGAGACCAGTGAATTTACATTTTTTAGTACTGTGGGCTTGGTGGGTACGATTCCTTTTGGTAGTTCATGTGAAAATCTGCTGGTGTATAGTACTTAATCTCCCCAGAGGATATGTCTGTATCGGACATGCACAAGCCTGAGTTGTAGTTTACATCTCTTCCAGGTATACTCAGTCCAGACTAACTCTTCTGTCTTTTGATAATAACTTCTTTGCTGGTTCCTGAGAAAGTGACATGATGAATAGATTGGAAAGGACTTGGATTAAAAAGCAGAAGAGGAGATGAGAGGGAAGCTGAAAGCTGGAAAATCTGGGAGCGGTTGGCCTGGGGGTTTGGAAGATGTTGGCTGCAATTCTTGTCTTCAGATATCATATGTACCTTCTGGAAACATACTTTTTTTAGGGTTAAGACCATTTCTAGAATGTGAAGCTCTGGGTTTTGGTCACAGTTTCTCTGTGGCAAATTTCTTTTTAGAAGATCAGAAAAAAGCTGTGAGTTTCCCAGGACAGATCTTTGTGCAGCCAACAGGCACTTTGCAGCAATATGGAATAACCTTTTCACCAAGGCCAAAACTGATTGATCAGTGGTATAGAATCCCTTAATTAAGAAACAAGAATTGTATGTATGACCATGGTGACAGAATGGTTTGCTTCTCTGTCCAGAATCAGTCCCAGGTTTCACCTGCTTACTCAGAAGGTAATGTTAGCACAAACTCTGGACACCTCACTTTTGTTTTTGGTTTTTATCAACTCCAGCATGCTGTTTTCACCTGCTCCACCTGACATGACTGGTACTTGTTAGCAATTAGTGACTAGTCACTTGTCTTCCACTGTCTCTGAGGTAACTATTTGTTGGAAGGTGTGATTCTTCATATGTTCAAGTCCAGGCTCTTCTGCAGCACTGATGCCCCTCTTCTACTGTGCTGTGCTGGGGGGTGAGGAATACTGAATTATCTTAAAAGGGGAAGACAACATCAACTGTATTTATAACAGGAATAAGGTAGGCAGAAGGTGTTCTGCAAAGCAGGTTGGATGCGAGGAAGAAGTATTTTAAGAGAATCCAGTATTCAGGGGAAAAAATGCAATTGTTAGAAAAACATCTGGTGTGGTAGAGTCTCTGGCTTTAAATGAAAGGTTTGAGGGTGGAGTGGGGCTGAGGGACTGAAGGTCACAGCTGTGGTCGAAGAGCCTGGGGGCAGGAGCTGAGGGGAAAATGGGTGATCTGAGAAGAAAGAATTGAGATGGTTGGGCACGAACCTAGGACAAATGGGAAGATACTGAGACGGAATTAGGAGTGTGAAAATTTGCTGTACAGGGAAAGAGGAACTGAAAAAGCAGACTGAGGCTGAATAAGGTGAGCAAGATGAAGGATTAGCTCTTGTGTAAACAGTGCTGATTCTGGCTCTCCCTAACTTTCAAGTTCTTAGCCTGGCAACTGTGAGACTATTCCTTCTTTCATATCAGCTGTGTGTATTGGTATGTGACATTACAGGCTTGTAGGCATGCTTACTGAATTCCTCTTCCCTGTCTTTTTATGGAATACACTTGCATGAGAAGTGGATTTTTCACCATAATTTGTCACTTCTGCTACTTTGTTCCCCTATGTAAACCTGAAGCATCAGTCCTGTATGTAACGTTGCAGTATGAAATTCCGTAATAACAATCTAATGTCTCAAGAAGATTGAATCCAGTTGGAGTAAACAACTGGGCAAACCCTCAGTAACAGAAGTATTTTTTTTCATGCAAAGAGGCAGAAGTGGATAGTGGTGTAGCAACAGAATATCAACAGAATGGTGTATTTTCAAAGCTTCCTAGAGAATCTATTGTATGTTGTTTTAATATACTTATCTTTAAGGTAGCCCCGTAATGAGAAACACAGTTTTAAAGAAATTTCTAGGGCATTTGCTTCAACATATATAACTGATTGATTTTAAAACCTACTGAGAACATTTGATATGTCTGAAAAATTAATTTGTCTTTAATCTGTAGAAGGATTTGTAACATAAAAAAGAGTTGTGACCTTATGTACAAAGCACTTCCCTATTTATTTATTGAGCAAAAAACTTAGATTTACTAATCATTCCAGCACTTCTATCCACTATATTTTTAATCTTAATGGACTAAAACCATGTGTACTTGTATTTGTTAGTTTACATTATTGCTTCAAGTTAGCAATTTTAAAGCAGAGGAAAATATGCATAAAGTGAAATGTGCCTTTTTATCTGCTTCAGCTGCTAGGGAGCAGCAGATACTGGAGAAAGAGAGAAGAGCAAAACTTCAATATGAAAAGCAAATAGAGGAGCGATGGAGAAGACTGGAGGAACAGAGGCAGAGAGAGGAGCAGAAGAGAGCAGCTGTTGAAGAAAAAAGGAGACAAAAGCTTAAAGAGGAGGAGGTAAGGACCAATGGGAGATGGACAGCAGAGCAACTCTGTATGGTAGCATTAAACAAGCTGAATATTGGAATATCAACATGCATTTAATCTTGATTTCTTTTTTCTTTGTCCCAGAGACATTTAAGCATTACTTTGGGAACTGGAAACCCATGTCACCACTCTACTACTGCTTGTACATCAAAAACACTTTCCAAAGCTTTTTTAGTCTCATGTCACAGAACAGTCATATACTTTATGCTAACATACCTGGGACTCTGACTGTCAGACAATAAAGCACCAGCTTTCCAGAAAGTAGTTTTTAAAGAGTAGTGTTTCCACAAAAGGGAAATATTTTTCTTAGCTCAAATAATGCTTATGAAAATATGTTGGTTTGTTTTTCCTCAGTGACTTAAAATCAGAAATTCTTACTTAAAGCAGTGAAGAATCCAAGCTGGTTTAAAATTCTAGCATAGAACAGGATTAATCGTATATCTTTTGAAGCATCTTCACAGCCCTTCTACTCTTCATGCTGAGATCATTCAAGAGGTTTTTTTGCTGTAATGAGTCCAATTTCTGATGTAGATCTCTGGATGCAAAGTGTGTTTGTATCTCTGCACAGCATTCTGTAGAAAACACTAGCACTGCTAGCTACTGCAACTGATAAAGAATTAATGAGTTTTGGAAAAGGGAGCACTGGTTTAAAAAAAAAAAAAAAAAGTCAAAAGGAGGTATTTCCCTAGTTCCTAGATAAAAAGGCTCTAAAAATCCACAGTTATTAACCTTTTATTTTCTGCCCCCTATCTTTTGATCAAAATGTCTTTGCACAAGAGGTAAAACACTTCTGCACGGAATCAGAATAACCTACTGCTGTCCATTGAAATTTTTCTATTGTTTGATTTTTTCACTATAACGTGAAGATAAGATTATATCCTGCCACTCCCCTTTCAGCTTTAACATACTGATTGTGGCTTCTGCATAATGGCTGAGAGTTAATGTTAAAGTATTTTGTCATGTGGCTCGTTTTAGATTTTGGTAAGAAAAATGGCAAAAAACAGAAGCAATGGTAGGAGGTCTCTCCTTCTGTGTTTCCTGCTCTGATAACCTTTTGCACCTAAGCAAAATTGATCCCCTTGATGAGCATTGTAAGGGAAAGTGGCAAGTACAAAAACTTTCAAAACTGTATCCTCAAAATTTGCACTGGAGGGAAAAAGGTGTAGGAAGAGTGAGCAAGTGTCTCCTTTCCCTGCCTGCATGGTTTGCTTGTGCTGGAGAAATGAGAGTAGGGTTGTCAGATGGAAGAGAGGGTCTGCCAGGTCAGACACAAAGGGTCTGTTCAGTGGGGACATCGTTTCCTATAGTGGCCTCATGCAGTTGCCCAGAGATGGTTCTAAGAGGCTGAGCACACAGTGGTGTTTCTCCCAAGCATCAGGAAGCCTGTTACAGCTCCCCGACTCCCTGTGCGTGTGATGGGAAGCTTCTCTAGTGGGGACAAAAAGGTTGCTTCCAAGTGTTTGGTTGTAGTATGAATACCACTGCTAGTTCTGCTCACTGAGCTATTCCTTCAATCCTAAACTGCCCAAAGCTTTTTCGGAGCCAAGGCAAGCCCAAGCCTGGCTCCTTTCCTTCTCCTATCTGTTCTTTTCCCCATGTATAAGTATAAGTTAGGGGCTGACCTGCTGAAAAGCAGCTCTGGGGAAAAAGACCTGGGAGTCATAGTGGACAACAGGCTGACCATGTGCCTCACAGCCAAGAGGACCAATGCCATTCTGGGCTGCATGAAGAAGAGTGTGGCTGGCAGGTCACCCTCCCCATCTACTCTGCCCTGGTGAGGTCTCACCTGGAGTACTGTCTGAAGTTCTGGGCTACCCAGTTCAAGAAGGACAAGGAACTACTGCAGAGAGTCCCTCACAGGGCCACTAAGATGATTAAGGGGCTGGATCATCTGCCAGATGAGATAAGGCTGAGAGAGATGGGTCTGTTTGGCTTAGAGAGAAAGAGGCTGAGGGAGGATCTCATTAATGTTTCACCTTTTTAGTGCAGAAGTTTCTTCTAATATCCAATCTAAACCTCCCCTGGCACAACTTGAGCCCATTTCCTCTTGTCTTGTTAATTGGGAGAAGAGACCAACCCCTACCTTGCTACAGCCTCCTGTCAGGTAGCTGTAGAGAGCAGTAAGGTCTCCCCTCAGCCTCCTTTATGTCCAGGCTAAATAACCCCAATTCCCTCAGCTGCTCCTGTGGGAGATCATTATGGACAGACACACAGAGATCAGTATGGTCAAGTGAATGCCATTTATTAAACACCCCAACCTTTCTTATATAGCCCCTTGCTATGTACCTGCACCCAAACCACTCTTGTCATTGGTCAATTGTCACAAACCCCCGCCTCACCCTAAACAGTGATGGGTTGTTAGCCTTACAGTACACAAATGCAGTCATGATTCTCCACCTCCACCTCCTGCTTCGACATCCCGGAGTTGTTTGCTTCGCTGGTCACTTTCTCTATTGGTGTCCTTGAAAACGTCCTTGCTTGGGGGCCCAGATGTTTTCAGTAAAGGCTGGATTGCTCACATGTCCATTGCTTGCTAGAAAGCCCTCTACACGCTCCTTGTTCTCCAGACATTTCACCAGCTTCACTGCCCTTCTCTGAACACGTTCCAGCACCTTGGTGTCTTTCTTGTAGTGGGAGGCCCGAAACTGAACACGGTATTCGAGGTGCAACCTCACCAGTGCCAAGTACCAGGGGACAATCACTTCCCTAGTCTTGCTGGCCATTATATTCCTGATACAAGCCAGGATGCTGTTGGTCTTCTTGGCCTCATGGGCATGCTGCTGGCTCATACTCAGCCAGCTGTCAACCAGCACCCCCAAGTCCTTTTCCACCAGGCAGCTTTGCAGCCACTCTTCCCCAAGCCTGTAGCATTGCCTGGGGTTGTTATGGCCCAAGTGCAGGACCTGGAATTTGGCCTTGTTGAACCTCATACAATTGGCCACGGCTCATCAATCCAGCCTGTCCAGGTCCTGCTGTAGAGCCTTCATACCCTCAGGCAGATCAACACTCCCACACAGCTTGGTGTCATCTGCAAACTTACTGAGGATGCACTCAATCCACTCATCCAGATAATTCATAAAGATAAAGAGAACTGGCCCCAACATAGCCCTGGGGAACACCACTTGTGACTGACTGCCAGCTAGATGTAACTCCATTCACCACAACTCTCTGGGCCCAGTCATAGACCAGTTCACTCTTTGCTGGGTAAAAAACTAACTGTAAGTCAGAAGTAGCCAGTTTATCCAGGAGAAGGCTATGGGAAACAGTGTCAACCTAACCTAAAGTCCAGGTAATTTGAGGCCTACTTTACTGAAAAAGCTTTGAACGTGTATTTCCCACACCTAGGGGTGGGGAGAAAGGGTTATGCCATGCCCAGTGAGCCATTATACTGCAGCATGTCCTTAGTGTTTCTCCTTTTAATACTGGTTTACACTGGGTGGAAACTGGATCACCCCCTTTACCTACTCATCAGGTGTCTGAAGTTGCCAAGTACAGAGATTTTCTCCCTTGTTCTCTTGTTGCTTGTCCTTTGTATCTTCCTTATGTCTTTTTTCCTTGCCTTTTAACACAGCAGAAGGCAGTGCGTATTTGTGGTAGGAACAGGCTATATAAACATTTCTCTTGAAAATATTGTTGCCTTTGTAAGATTTGGAGAGATGATTGGCTCTAAACAAACTCTGGGGACTTGTCGGCTTTCTACATCAGGGCATCCTCTGCTTGGCTGTTTTGCATACAGTGGCCTTCTCAAAGAGCATTAGACTAAAGTTTTATTTTTCTTACTTTTTCTCTTCTACAGTGAGAATGGTGAGAGAGAATGGTGATTTCAAAGGCTGTTGATAGGAAGGGAGGTGTCCTGGCACAGTTCTCTTCTGGGGCATCTGGAGCTTGTTGCAGAGCACAGTGAAAGCACATTCAGTTCCTCAGACAGAAACCAAATAGATATGTCTGAAAATTGTCCTGTCTGCATTGATTGCACCTTTCTTATCTGTAGAGGTTTTCAGTAGTACTGCCCTTCCTTCCATATTACTTTTAAAGCTGCCTACTTCCTTTAGTAAAAACAGTTCCTGAACCTTGAGGGAAGAAGTGTGTTGCTGTTCAACAGAAGCTATTAAAGAGCTGCTTTTAACATTAAGTAGCCAGTGGCTTTGGGACTGAATATAAGCAAAGCTAGTCCTTGGTGATTTAAAATTATTTTTCCCTTTTGCTATCCTGAACTTCCATATGAGTTGGAAATACCTTGCAGATAAATGTATAGCTGTGCATGGGGTATGAGGAAGTCTCTGTAGAACCTGTGTTTTTCTACTGCACTTGTATTCAATAAGGCAACAAGAACGTTGCTTGTACAGGCCATATCAAGGATGATAGTGTGAATAAGACCAATAACATCCCTTTGTAATAAACTCATCAGATTTAGTTATAAAGGAAATTTATAAAATTAGTACTGATCCTACCAATATACTAATGTTTAAATGAACTTCTGTTGATAGACAGCATCAAATCTAATTCAGCACTCAGACTTGAAAGATTGATGTAACAACTGCTAAATGGAAAAGAATATCCTGCCCCATTGAAGAGGTGGTTTTGATGCACATGCACTATTTGTTACATTTGTTAAAAGTATGCACTTAAACACAAGAGAGTGAAAAACTCTGAAGATCTTATAGCATTAATTACTTACTATATTATAATTAAAAGTTAATGACTGTTTGGATTATGATATATAAAATAATAGCCTCTTTCCAAACATCTTTTGGCAGTTCACATACTGAGTGGAATTTAGTTGCACATGTAATACAAAAGTTTTGCTGCAAGCTCTTTTATATTGCTATGCAATCAGTCTATCAGTTTGCTGTGTGGTGGACATGAGGAGAGTTCAGTCCTCATTACAGCACAGACCGTCCTCTGCTCCCCACCATCACTTGCTGCTGTAGCTCCCCGTGTACCTTAGCTCAGAGCCTTCCTTTGTCCCATGCTGTTCTTTGATGTGCACACTCTTAATAAATTTTATCTTTCTACACACGTATAATTGTAATTGGTTGAGAGTAGAAATAAATTCTGTTCAGAAGCATAATTAAATTTTAAAATCCTGTATTGCTTTTTAATATATTCTTTAAATAGAAAATAACAGAGCTCTTTTGTTGCTATGTGGAAAAGCCACTCAAAAGATGAAGCCAACTGATAATATAATGAAACAGTGAGCTACTTACATGCAGTGCAGATTGGTACTTAAAGAGGAGGTTTCTTGGGCTCTTTTAAATGATTGTATTGTAGGTAAAAGACAGATTGCTTTAGAAGTATTTGCACAAATTATTTTAAGTCAAAATACTTGTAATATGTAGGGGGGGTTGTTTTGTTTTTCACAGCTGTGCCATGTTTTAACATAGAGAAAAGGAAAATATTTTGGTCAAATTACTTATATTCTCCCTATTGGTTTTTGGGTTGGGTTGGTTTTGGTTGTTTATGGGTTTTGTTGCTTTTTTTTAAATTCAGGCAGTGTAAATATCTGTCTGTTGCTCTAGTCTGAGGAAAACCTGGATGAATACCTATGGATTTTGGAAAGTAACATGAATATTTTAGATTCTAGCAGTAGATGGCTCTCTTTTTATGATTTAACTCATTTTTAACTTAACCTGCATGCAAACCTTGTACTTGATAGTTTTTTGTAGAAGCTCACTGTATCTTTAGTGCAGAGATTGTTTCCTCTACCTACAGAAGCTAGAGTTCCCAAATGAGGATCACATGGGTAGTTTGATACGTTTTTAAGAAGGCACTTCATCTATAACATAGACAGGAAGAGTTTTGCAAGTTGTTTGTTGATGAAGGAATGCTTTGTCTTGTTAAGTTTTTGTCACAGACCAAATTATTAATGTGTAAATCATTTATGTTATACTTCCATGTGTTGTATTGTTTGCTTTGGCTTTTTACTTTTGTGCTAACTTAAACAGTTTTTTAAAGTAACTAACCTTTCTTTGTAAAAAAATGGCCTTCATATTGTTCATTATTTAAGTTATATCTGCAGGGTTTCGTGAGGTTTACTAATTATGTTCTGTAATGTGCTTAAATGAGAGGCTCTTTGCAAATGAAAATGAATTATCCTATCCACATCATATAATTGAAGATTCCAGCCTCAGATTGTAGGTAATATGGGCTTTCAAATATGTATGAAAAATAATGTAATTTCTTTAATCTATTTCATCATGCATATTATTCATTGGACAGTGCTTCTGTAGTAGGTTCTGTGGTTTGCAAACTACAGAATGTTGCTGGTTCTTGCTCCAAGCAGCATTAAAAAAACCAACAAAAAACAAACAACAAAAAACAATCAAACATAAATCACCCAGATAATTTAAACTTGACTGCTTTAATCTTATCTTTTTTAATTAATGTATAACAATATTAATTAGATATGGAAAGAAAGATTCCATATGCGTATGCTTTAATGAGAAAGAAATAGGAGGGTCATTTTCCTTTGTGAAGAGTGTGGGTAGAAAAGTGTACTGGAGCAAGACATGTAAGAGAAGAAAGTAATAAAAGGAGCAGATTGCAGAGAAGAACTAGTGATGAAATAAGAGGTGAGGTTTGGAAAGAGTAAGTACAGAAAAGGGACTCAAACAATTAAATGTTGATAGGTTGGAAGTTAAAGACAAAACAAGTGTGAACTTGTGAAACAGTTTTTAAACATGAAAATTACATCATCAAGTAGTAGGAGGAAAAAGGACTGTATCAACATAAATAGAGGGGATTAACTGCATTTCAGAAAGTGGAAGGTTGCTTTCTTTCCATGCCCAAAGTATGAACAAGAAATTATATGGTATTCGAAAGTGGGGGGGCTTTCTGTGCTGTTGCAGAAGAGGCTGTGCTTGAGCTTTCTGATACTTCATGTGTTTGCCCTGCAAGGGAGAAAAAGGAAGAGGAAAGAGGCAGAGAGAGCACTTGCATGCCTGCCTGGACAGAAAGGGGAGGTGGAGAGGAAAGAGCGACCAGCTGTCTGTTTTCAGTCGTCTTTGAATGATGTTACCTGATAGACTGTGAGCTAAAGACACAGGCAAAACTGAAGTGAGAGCTCAAAACATGACCGAAAGATCATCTTCCAAGAGATGACAAAAATTTTAACAGAATCATAAAATCATAAAATCATTCTGGTTGGAAGGGACCTTGAAGATCACAAAGTCCAAACATAACCTAAATCCCCCTACCATAACCTAATTTACCTGTTCAGTGCTTAAATCATGTTGCTAAGCACTGTATCTACATTTCTTTTAAGTACTTCCAGTGATGGTGACTCCACCACCTCCCTGGGCAGCCTGTTCCACTGTCCAACCAATCTTTCAGTAAAAAAATTATAATTCTTTCTAACAGCAGGGTGAGTTACCTGGCTGAAAGGTAACAGGGACAGGAGAGGTGATAATGATAGAAGCATATGTGAGAATTGCTTTTTTTCACTCTTTGCATAGAGGGTAATATAATGGAATTCTTTACGGTATAAGTGATTTGTAATAAAATTAAGGGAAGAGAGCATAATGACAGAAGGTAGTGACTTGCTGTTGAAATTGATGGGTAATTGGTAGCAGAGTTGGATGAGGTGGAAAAAATGAGATCAGAAATTAATTACTGGAAGTCATGATAGAGAAGAGATTCTTTTTGCAGGTAACCGGAACATGGTGACAGGGCAACTGAAGTTGTAGAAAGCCAGTGACTGCAGACAGAGCTCCAGGAAGGTAACACACAGTTTACAGGTGTGTGCATAGAAGTTCCAGGCATGGTAGTTATTGGAGGTGCCTGATGTTAGGTCCTGATCTGCTGAAGAAGTGCAATCAAAGACAACAGGCTTGACATGGTTGCAGAGACTGAAGGAGGTGTGCTTGAACAAAGACTGAAATGCTGTGGGAGGGGAGTAGGAAACCTAGACCCAAGTCATGAATCAGTGAGAGAAGGCAGCCTGGCCAAGAGATTCAGGAGTGGTTTTTTGCACAGTTGTTCTGACCTACCAAAAGATATTGGAGACAGAGCAGGGGATTCACAGAAGTTGAAGGGCATGTGATGTAATCATAGAAACCTGCAGGATCAAGAAATTGAAGTGGATAGAGTAGGAGTTTTATACTAGACCAGAAGGACATAGTGAATGGTAGTAAGCAATAGGACCAAAAATAGTTACAGAATCAAAGGGCTAGAAACCATTAGGGCAGGAGTTGGAGGCAAGATGAGTAGACACCTTTCACAGTAGGGGTTGGACTGCTGACATGTGAGGTTAGCAAGATTGCCAGATGCGAATGAGATACCCAGAGGAGGAAGGGATAAGGGTATAGGGTGGGGAAGAACCAGGTTTTATCTGCTTGAAAGGAGAAAAATAACAGGTACGGAGATCATTGCCACAACAATACATTAGCAAGAAACTAGCAGAGGGAGTAGGTGGGAACAAAACTGAGTGGAGGTCTTCGAGTGAGAGGTAGGAAGTGATGGAGAGGGAATAAGGTGACCACATGCAGGTGTATGTTAAAAATAGAACATGATGTGAGGAGGTAAAGAAATCTCCCTTTTTTTTTCTGCATTTGAAATTCCTAACTCATCAAGCCATGTAGAAGAACATGGGGGTGGATGGAAAAAAAAAAAGAATCGCAGAACAGCATGATCTGGGTATGCACTAAAAAAATATACAGAGGGAAGGGAAAAAAAAACAGAAGCTCTTAAATGTCTAGACTGTAAAGAACATAGTGGAAGAAAGGAGGGAGTGTTTGTAAAAAAATAAATAAATAAATTAGACATCCTGCAAAGTAACCTACTTTGGGTTTGAAGTGATCATTTATCTATGTGGCTAGGAGGAGCCACTGGCATTGCAGCAATTTAGCAGAGCTCAGAAAGGGATGGAGAAAGATCCTGAGGTCTGCATAGACAAGAAGGAGTTAATGCTTGTCGAGCATTATTCTTATACAAATTAAGTCCAGAGCACAGCAGCAGCCTCACCAGCAGGAGCAGATGCTAGGCAGTGATGCAACCTGTGTTATTTACTTAGGCCTCTGTAGTGACCTCAGTGGCTTGCAGACAAAGGATACTCATCTCTGGAGGTAAGTGGCATGCTGATACCTTCTTTATTCAGTCCTTTTTATTTTATTGCAAAAAAGCTCCTGTAATCACTTTGTGTGGAGCAACAGTGGAACTGTATTTTTAGCATGGTTTCAGGAGGAGGGGAAAAAGAGCCTCCAAAGATCTGATTCAGGTTTGGTTTCTGTTTTTGTACCAATAAAACCAGGAACGTTTAGAAGCCATGATGCGGCGGTCCCTTGAACGCAGCCAGCAGCTGGAACAGAAGCAGAAGCGATGGTCGTGGGGAGGAGCACTGGCTGCAGGCTCAGGAGGGAGAGATGGTAAGTGAAACAGGCTGCCTGCATTGCAGATCTTGAAGTGCAAAATGCATGAGGTTGTTGAGATGGTAAAGATGATGCATTTTATAGTTAGGGTGGGTCTGTAGGGGCTACTGTCTTGGGGTGTGAATAAATGCTTTGTAACTGCTTGCCAGGCTTCCTTTCTCTATTACCCTCTGGGGAAGAAAGGTCACTCCTAACTTTAGGAATGCAAATAATTTTAATAGAGTAACCAGAATCTCTTTGGAGGATGCTAAATACTAAAATAAAAATGTATGCTCTCTGTCCCTGATTCTCTTCCCCCACATTGTCTTCCCATGCACACAGTTAGCAAATACAATATTCACCAAAGGACTGAGTGCTTTCTAAGCCTTGCCAAAGATTATTAGTTTTTGACTGGTACTTCTAAAAACCTGATAAGAATTTCTAGATGACTATTCAGCATGTGCAGTTTAAAATAGGGTTTTTTTCCCCCACACATACTTTTTTGTTGCTGCTCTTTTTTATTTGGCTTCAAAATAAATTCTTTTTATTACATTATCAGTCATGTACTGCTTTTATATTTCAAAAAAGATGCATGTTTTCTGTTTTAAATAATAGAATTTGTTTAAATTTGTCAGGTTTGAAACTGTTGTTACGGGGAAGAATATCCATGTTTGGGTGATGATGAAATATCACAGTTATACTCTTTTAAAAAGTGTGTAAATATACTTAACTCCTAAAAGGCAAACTCTGTTTCACATCATAGTTTTCATGGTTTGCCATCCTAAAAGCCAGGAAATTAAATATATATGACAATAAAAGAAATATTTTATACTTTGAGAAAGAAACCAGTTTGTCTTTGTGAGGGAGTTTATGCTTAATTCCACCTCCCCCAATTTACTCAGTGATTTCTTTCACCTCTTTTTGCTCTGATTTCTCTGCTGTGTAGGTGAATCAGAAAATACCCCACCCCCTGTTCTAGGTTTAGCTGCCAACACCCTTCCTCCAGACCCTGTGACCTCTACTGCTCCTGCTGATTCCTTCAATGGTATTTCAGAGAATCACAGTACCATTGTGTCTCGTTTATAACTGTTTTAATCACTGTATTCCATCCACTGATCTCGTCCTTCCTGACCACTGTTTTCTTATTATTTCAGTCTGGTACTCTACAGCATTACCCTCAGTGATGTGGACCAAATGTCTTTTTAATTTCTTTTTAATTTTTCCATGGTGGAGCAGTGCATGCCTCACATTCTAGCACAGTAGAGGCATTTCATGGTTTTCTCACCAGCTGTAGACTTTTACCACTCAGATTGTCATCTCTGTTAATTCTGTGGGCACTCTATGTTTGTGTGTGTGTAAATATAATAAAACATATATTTGACAGTTCTAATGGACGTGCACAGGTGCAGGTGCTGTTTAAAAAAAAGTGCAGTTGCACAGTAAGAGAAAATGCGTTATGGAGATGGTGTTTCAACAAACCAATCCTCTTTTCCATCTCAAGGGCCCTTTTTTTTCATATTTTAAGAGCAAGCAAATTTGGTGTAGAGAGCCATGCTATGTTTTCAGCCTCCTGGAGTGGATTTTGGCCCAGCTGCTGTTTCTAACAAACTCAAGTGGTTGACTTTGTTTAGGCAGTTGTGTTTTGTGTTCTTTTATATTGTTCACTTATTTTTTGTTTTGTTTTTAATTATTATTTCAATAATAGGCTGTGAAGTAGATGAGTCCTTCAAAATTAAGAATTAATTATGTATAGGTTTTCAAATTTTGATTGCAAATGTACTTGGCATTTTGAAAATGTAACACAGCCTGTGCTTTTAAGAACTACCTTCCTTCTCACCCCCTAAAGGAGGAGCTAGGTTTGCATATTACTCCTGCAGAATGCACTATAAATGTTGTTCTGCTCAAAATCTCACAGAGCTATTATTTCTGTGCAAACAGATTCAAATTCTTGCATTAATTGCTGCTCATGTAACAAAAAATGTGTTGCAGCATACTGGCATTGTACCTGTTTTTTAAAAAAAGTAAATGTAAGTAATGTAATTGTTTAGTAGAGGGAGCCAAATCTTACGGACCCCACTGAGGCAACATTTTGATGGATATAGTAAGGAATACAGTAGAAAGGGACTGCAGAATTAGGGCCACATATATGTCTGTAGCTGGCAAGATTTTTGGTTTTGAAAGAAATGAAAGTCAAATTTAAGTATCTATGCTTTTAGCTTCTGAGCATTGTGTGGTGATCATTGTATACCAGGACACTGTAGTAATACTATATTAACATTTTTTTGGTAATTCAGTTGAATAAATGACAAGGTAGGAAATAGCTATTGTGTCAAACTTTGTGAAACAGCATTTCAGAGGAAAAATAAAAGCACTTGGGGTAGTACCAAGAAGGTTTCTTTTTTTTTTTTTTTTCTGAAATATGTTTTTTAATTCTCAAGCAGAAAAAGATAAAGCCTAATGGCTGGTGCCAGGTCAATCATTAATACAGTGATTTTTCGTTGTGTGAACACATGAATGTTAGTTATTTCATTTTTGTAGTAGAATAATACCTGGGATGTACCCCAGCTTTTCCAGACTGAAAGTAAAGGGAAGGAGGAATGGAGATGAGGAGTTCAGAGTTGTCATGTGTGCAGTTTCTTTTCTTTAGCTAACTTTCTGCTTGTGCTGATATTGAATATCTTGTATCACAGTGGCTTCGCTCATTTAGACCTGATATATAAGTACTTGCCCATGGCAGTTCAAAGACAGGCTGTCGTAAAATTGGAACATTAAATTCCCAAGCAGAAAAGTTGCATCCCAAGGCACGTTTTGTAAAGTGCTGGTCCTCCAGCTGTCAGCAAGAGCTTGCCTCGTGCCTTATCCAGTAGTGTGATCAGTGGCAAGGGCCAGGAGTACAAATGCAAGGTTAGTTTTTGGGAGTTGATTGACACTGTGATGCGAATACAAATATCTTCAATGCGTCTCTCTGCAGCATGTGACAAACTTTCAGCTTCTACAATGAATCTGCCAAAGCAAATGGAATCACCCATCAGTAAGCGCCTCTCCTCCTCCACAGCGGCCATAACACATTCCCCTGACAGAGGCAAGTGAATATGGTGGTCTCCTACCAGCATTAACTCTCCTTCTGCTTAAAGCACTTCTTGTCCATATAGCTGTGTAACTTCCTTATGTCTATTATTCCAAAGAACCCAAACATCTGGGGGGGTGTAAGTGAATACAAGAAGATCTGTAGCCAGTCCCAAGACCTTGCTGCCGTGCTGGAGAGCCTAGGCCAGTGACAAACACTGTGGGTTTTTTTTTACTGATTCTTTTTCAGTTTTTGATACTCCAGCAAATGGGGTTTTGAGTACATGTGGCAACTGCAGCCATTTTCTATAACTGTTACAGCTTGTGCTCTTCTAGGCAAATAATGAAAAACAAGCAAACCAAACATGTGGCTTGACAATAAACGTGGGATGTACTGTGGGCACAAGTACATCTAGTGAACCACCTGGGAAACGTCAATCTGGTGACCAGAGTTGTAGAGCCCTTTAATTTGATCTGAAACCCTGATCCATCAGAGGCTCAGCCAAAGATGGTGATCCTATGGGATTAGTGGTTACTAAACACTACAGAGAGGACTGGCAGGTTTACCCCACTGTGAACTCTTTGGAATTTTTTTGTTTATTTTTCATGTCTTTTTTCTATCCCACCCACCAACCCCTGCCTTTTTTTGAACTCTAATGTGAAAATAATTAACTGAAATAAGTTATAATGAAGGCTTATTTCTAGAATTAATAGAGAAGGTAAATTTACTGTAGTTTCTGAATTGCATAATGAAGGCTCATCAGTAGCTTAGAGGTTATTATGATGTGGATATATATATATATGCATGTAATAGGAGCATCTATAAATACCTTTCTTACGTAGTTGATGCTTGTATTTATGGATTGGGAAGTAATGCAGGCATATTGTACAAATAAGACTTATATAATGCAGTGAGACTGCATAATTTAAATGCAGTCCCAGAGTGGTTTTCATACTAGTGAGTAGCTGTGCTGTTATACTAAATGTTTCACCTTTTCTACTGGGGAAAAACATAAACCTTTTTCAGGCTGAGTCGGGAAAGCAACCATTTTGCATAACAGAACATGAGTCTGTGTAAGAACAAAATGCAACATGAGTCGGGAAAGCAACCATTTTGCATAACAGGAGTCTGTGTAAGAACAAAATGCAACGCAGTCATAACCTTACTATATTTATTGTACAGATAGGAAAATAGTTTAAAATTATTGAGAAACTAGAAACCTTTTTCTCACAGGGAATGAAAATTATCTTTAAATATTTACATCTTAAACACATCAAGTGTGTTTTGGTTTTTTTTTCATTTTATCATTCCATCATTTTGTTTCAGTTACTGTAACATTTTATTTCTTTACATTTTAAATTTTATTTTATTTGCTCCCATCCTTCAGCTCACCGCATGCATCTTAGTCCAATGGAAAACTTTATTGTTTCTCGACTGCTGACTCCCACACAGTCATCTTTAGCCAGAAGCAGAAGTACATTAATGCTTTCTGAGCAGAACAATAATCCAGGTAAAAATGTGAATTACTCACTTTGAAACCGATAAGGTATGGTTTTGGTTGCATTTGAGTAGTTGGTTAAAGAAATGGAGTACTATAGACCAAATTACAGTTTACATGGTAGTTCAAAATCAACAATGAACTATGTACATGATAATAGTGTATTTAAAAGCTTGAAAAATCACATCATGTCACTTGTCTTGTTCTAAATGTCCTTCTAAAAAGACCATGGTTTAAAAAAAAACAAACATCAACAAAAATTAATTTAAGAAAATCACTCAGGCCTAAGCCAATAGAAAACTGAATTTATTCACTTAAGAAACAGTTTTTAGGCCAGCGTGTGACACCTCTCAGGGGCTCTCTTTGATATAATAATGTAATCCCCTTTCATACCAAAATAGTATGTAGAAAAAAAATCCCAGTGCACCATTTGAGCCTTAATTATTTTTACTAGGGTTCCAGTTCTTTGTGGATAAATTACTTTTTTGCCTTTAGCTGTGTGACTGTATGTGTATTTGTGTGTGTACACACATATAATCTGATACTCACTTAGAGGAAAAAACAGAAACACTGGTAGAAAGATGTCAGTTCCAGAAACTATTGATCCTTAAGAAACTAAAAATTGGGGGTAATAGTTACTATTCCTATCTGTAAATGGTGCTCTAATAAACCCTTATTTAGCAAACATCTACAAAGCTAGTGTTTTCAGTCCTGCTTGTACTTAGGCAAGTGCCTGACTTCCAAAGTAGTCCCTCCTTATAAACCTATACCTAGTGTTTGCTGAAACAAAGACAAAAGTTGAACAGCTTTTTTAAACTTCTATTTAAAAAAGGAAAAAGAAGAAAAGAAACAAACAAAAAAAAAACCAAAACAAAATGACAAAAAAAAACAACACTAAGAAAAAAACAAAGCAAAGGAAAAGACAAAAAAACCACCCTGAAACCTCACTCTGAAATGCCTGTCTACAAAAGGAAGCAAGAACTTCTTTTCAGGATAAAACTGGTTAGGCACTCTAGGACTGGTCATCTTGTGATCAGTATCTTCATATGGCATGGTTGAAATAGGCTTGAATCCTGCATCTGTGTTTTTAATACAAAGCTATGCAAAAATTAATTACAAAGTAAGCCTGCTTTCCTTTGTGCAGTGCTCCTTGGTTGCAGGGCATAGGGGCATTGGCAGCGAATGGCTCTGAAATTACTTCCCTTGTTTCTACAGTATAAGCAGCATCTGTCGGAAGCAGAAATGGTGCCATCCAGCACCTGACCCATGAGAAAATTTCCAGTTTACTTTAACTGCTCAGGGATCAGTCAACTTGAAATTAGATCAGTATATTCTGCTTAAAATGTTGAGACAAATTGCTGGGACCACCTACAGATGTCGTTTTCTCTGTTGTATTTGATATTGAAGGAATCAAGAGGGTCTTTGTGTTTCCCCACTCATTTTGTTTGTAAACTTGCAGCTTTATGTCTCTATTCATTGCAGGATCCTTAAAGTAGCATGCTGGTATGTTTGATAAGGCTGTAATTTGGTCTACAGATTGCTTTTTCCCCTCAGCTGAACCAGGAGTGCTGATTCTGGGAACAGCTCTCTGAATCAACATCCTCTTGTCTTTTCCCCAGAGGGGCAATCAAGCTGTAGCACAGGTTCCAAACAGCATCAATAATCAGAGTGGCCATTGATGCTTTTGGCAGTAATTGCCAGCAAAAGGGTTGAGGGTCATATCTCCCATTTGTAGTCTACTTCTCTCTGTAGAAGTAAATTCCTGAACAAGGAGGATAGTTCTTCCTTTTCAAGAGCTCATACTGTGCCTCATGTCATTGTGTTTGGGTCAACGTTGCATTTTCTGTAAGCTTAGAAATGAGGAGTCTCAATTTAAGACTCCTTCTCTAGTGCAATGTAATATTACTGTTACTCTCAGTCAAGATACTGAGGCAAACAGTTGTCATTCAACACTTTTTTCCTTTTTTTTTTCCTTTTTTTTTTTTTTTTCAATTAAGGTAATACTTATCTTAAGCAGCATTGAAGTTTCTGAATATTTTTCTTAATATTCACTGAACTTCTCCCAACTAGCTGGAAGGTCAGTCAAAGAATACACAGGTCCAGTTGAACTTTAAAAGCATACAAAAATGTGTCATGAGAAATTTTATAGGACTGCCCCAATTAAAAAAAAAAAAAAAGTAAAAGGAATATTAATTCCTTTACATTTGAGCATGATTACTGCTTTTGCAAAGTCAATATCCTTCCTGACTTAAGTTGAATAAGGAAAGAAACACACTGTCACATAATTACAATTAGTATCTGTCTTATTAATAAGGCATATACTCTGTTAGTTGTTCTGTATGTATGTTAAAGTTTCATCTTAGAAGGCATAAGAACAAAACCAGGAGTAAAATATCCAATTTTTTAAAAAATCCTTTTCATATTGCAGATAAAGAAAAAATAACCAGAAAGAGTTACCGTGTCAGCTGTATAATGCATGTGTTGCACTCAGTGATATCTACCACAAATAGCAATAACTGAAATACCTACAGCAGCATTTAGTTTAGGTTTTGATTTGTGGTTTGTTTGTTGTTTTATTTTGTTTTTTAATTTTAAGTATTATTGTAAAAAGCATTTAACATATTTAGGATTCTTTGTCATGTTTAGGCTTTAAAAACAATTATTTTTTTTTAATTTCCTTGGTTTCGGCCACCTTTCCTGTTTTGCAGTATTTGTTCTAAAGTCACCCAACTGGAATAGTTGAATGACTCTATTTATTATATGCAAAGGAAGCTGGACTTTTCAGAACTGAACAAAATCACAGTCATAGTCAGATGTTTCAAAATGTGTATGAGTAAGAAAGTGGTATTCTAGAGATAATTTTCAAAAAATAATATTAAAAATCCTATAAAATGTTCCTTTCAGTTGAGGCATTTTTAGTAAACGTGGGACCGTGCTGAATGTGTTATATAATGCCATCTTTTGAAACACTCTTATAAAAACCTGTGACCATTATAACATAAAAGTATGCTGTTTTCTCCTCTCCTTTACTTCCTCTGTCTGTGCTCCCTTTTGCTCTTGCTATTGTACTATAACTCTTTAGTATTCCATATCTGTCCTCGTGTAGCACCAGCTAGTCCTCTTAAATCTCCCTACAAGCCTTCCCCCACCCGAAGCACCGACAGAAAGAAGGCAACTTCACCTTCCACTTCCGATGCCATGAAAGGAGCGGCTGTAGCTGAAGTTACTCAGGTGGGTTTGCAGCCGTTCTGAGTTCACCTCTGGGTAAACTGGTAGGGCTTCTGGTTTGTATCTTTCCCTTCACATTCATAAAAAGCAAAACACTACCCCTGTTGTGAGAAACAGCAACAGGAAAGTAAGCTTCGAAGGCATCTGTTGCTTTTGTCTTCCTGTTTAGCAACATTTTTGTATCTTCCTCCTCCTGGGAATCAATGTTGAGTGTGGGTATTTGGAGCAGCAACACTGTTTTTTTCTGGCACTAAAATGTTTCTGGACTTGTCGGTGACTTCTGGGAATGAGGATTGCAAATAGAATCTCTCTATTAAGGATGACTATAAGTCAATCCAGTCTTGATGGTAAATTAGCAAGCTTCATGTATTTTGGAAACTTGCCAAGTGTATTGACATTGCCTCTTCTTTTATACCAGTTGCTTAAGTCTTTCTGTGGACATCTTTTATGCTGTTTGCTTAAAAGTTGCATTATTGATCCTCTCTAGTCTCCAGAAAAGCAAAGGCACTCAGTCGACTCAGTGCAGAGCATGTTTTAGACATTTTTTTTCTGGAGCTGTAAAATTCACACAAGGTCCTGTGTCTTGTAATAGTTAATAGTAGGGAAATTCATGCCATAAAAATTAGGTGCAAGGGAGAGGACCCAAGCTGCAAGCTAAAGATTTGTATAGTGTCTGTCTTAGGTGTGATTCCCAGTGTTACATCCAGCAGCATTTCTGCAAGATGCCTGAGTGCACTGCTGACCATGTCTAAGAGCTGTTGCAGGAGCATTTAGATGACTTTGAAAACTCCACCCAGTGCTCCCTCCCCTCCCAAAAACTCTTGGAGAGGCTCTGAAGTGATGTTACTTATCTGCTACTTATATACTATGTCCCTGCAAGACAAGGGGAAGGGGAATTATGTCTGTGACAGGTAAAAACTATTGCACCTCAGTTGTAAGCTGGTGTTTAAAAACCTTTTATCTTAAATGTATGTCATACAAGTCAGTTTATATGCCTTCTAGTTAATAAAACTATCAAATATATTTTGGGGGTATTGGACCTAATTATGGAAACTAAAATTAATTGTGCTTCCTAGACGGAGAAGATAAAGAAAGAGAAGCGACCAACAACACCTGGTTCATCATCTGGTATGGGATCTCCCTTAAGAAGGTCTGATTCTCCTGCTGCCACATCCAGAAGATCTGCATCACCTGCAACGCCTAAGTATGCTTTTCTTATTAGTGGTCTAAATGCTTCTTATGACCTATAAAAAAAGACAAAGGTTCTTGAGAAGCTGTCTTTGAACTGTTGTGTAAAATCTAGTTAATTTTAGTTATACATATGCACATATACAGGTAGAGAGAGATGTATATGAACAGATATATTATATGGAAAATTGTGTTAGTCGTCACTAGAGACACTTTTCTGCCTTTTCTCAGTCTTTTGAAATTATCACAGTGCATTTCATAATACACATGAAGTTTAATAAAACTCTTTTTTAAGCAGGCTTTTGTTTTATTTGATTTTGAAGAATTTCTGCCTAATGTGAAGAAATGCACAGAACATGAATACTAACTAGAAATTCCAGCATTTAAAATATGCATTAACTATTGCTGGCATGACTATCTGGTTCTAGAAATATACTTAAGTATGTGTCATCTAAACCATTGGTTTTGATCTTTGCTTATTTGCAGACCTCTGTGGGTTTGTTGCTTCTGGGTTTTGATGTTGTTCTGTTTCATGCTGAGTTGTGAACCTATAACATATCTGGGCTTACTGGCAATTGTGTTGCTCTTAGTTGTATTTTGCAGACACCCAAAACTGTAGTCTGTGTACCACAGCTTGTGACTCTCAAGTCTAAGCAAATGTGTCTTTAGCTTTCTTAGAACAGGACATTAAGTCTGGCAGAATTCTCTGCAGTATTGCAGAAGTACAATAATTGTGGTCTGCAGTAGTTCTCTGATAATTATTTTTTGTTTGGTTGGTTTGTGTTGTGGTTTTTTTCCCTTAGACCCTATTCTTGAGTCTCACTTCTGTCCTGAAAATCATCTCCTTTTGTCTGATTTTGGTTTTGGTTTTTAAATCTGAACCTGGCCATATTCCAGACCAATCTTGATGATCCCCTTTCTGACAAATTTCTTCCACTTTGAAAACTAGCTGGTGTTTCTTTTCTATTTCAGCTCTGAGTGCATAGACCTTTAGCAGAGGATGATTTTGTATGTGAATGTGGTGTTAGACAAAATACAGGCAACCCTCTGACTCTAGGCATTCTTTCTGTTTAGACCTGGCCTTGTGTACTACTGGGAAATTGCCATCCTTGGTTCATATTACAGGGCCACAAATGCTCGAACTTTCAGCATTTATATATACATGTTGTCAGATTCTGAAATATGTAAATTTTGTGACTACTTGAATGATACAAAATGTTAATGACAATTAGCTTTTTTCATTAGAGTTTTAAGCAGATTGTTGTTTAGTGGCACTCCAAAATTTAGAGAGAAAAGTTTGAGCTATATAAGAGAATATTATTCTGCAAATGCTGATATTCTCTGTTCAGAATCCATCTTTCAGTTCAGTTAGCCAGTATAGAAGACATATCAAGAGACAAATTTAATTAAGTAAAATTATTGGTGGGACATGGATTGCTAACAGTGATACACTTCTTGATGGGCAGACATTTAAAAGGTTGGTACAGTTCATCATAGAGAAATCTGGGGAAAAAAGTGAGAAAGATTTTGTGAAACAGACGTTTAGTCCTTCATGGAAAGAGGTGTGCCCAGTCTTAGTTTGTAGCCCTAAGGTTAGGCAACAATGGAGACTTTTTTCCCCAGAAGTGCAAATGATAATAACCTTTTTACAGTAAAAGGTTTTCATGTCTATAAGGAACATAGACTACTGTATTCAGAAGAAGCAGAGGCTGTATTGAGGAATTAAGAAGCCTGCTGGTGGGTTTCTCTGTGATTGTGAGCCACAGTCGTTATCCTTTTTTTCTTTTCTCCCTCCCTCCCTCCCTCCCTCCCTCCCTCCCTCCCTCTCTTTCTCAGGAGAATCTGATTCTGACTACTACTAGAGATGTATTACTGAGCATTTAATCTTAACATGGCCCAATTAGAACATGCTCCTTGACTTTATGAGAGATACAGCAAATAGAGTTTAAATCCATGCTTATTACTGTTGTGCAGAGAGACAGTTCTGCTTCAGAAAACTTAAAGCTTCCCCTCAGAAGTTTAAAACAAAGTTTAAAAAGGCATTCTGATCACCATATTATTATTATATAAAGGTACACATTTCTTCATACAACTCAAATACCAGATAATGATCTGGCTGGTCAGTGGTTTTAAGTATAGGCAGACAGGCTTTTGGAACCTTCCTTTAGGCTGCATAGTCTTATCTTTTCATTTAAAATTAACTGTGAAACTTAGGTATAATTGTAATGAGTCTAAATATGTAGACAAATACTCATTCTCATTGCAAACCTGGCAATGTTCTACACATGTAATCTTTCTCCTTCCAGCACACCACATGGCCAAAAAAAATACCTGGAAGAAATAAGAATGCCTGTTGTACAGCATGAGTACTTAGTGATCCTACACAGCACGTTAACTTGGGAAGCTATTAAGAAAAAAGTATGGTCAGTTATTTAGATCATAATTAGCTGTATGCGTTTTTCTTCTTTAAAGTATCTGACTTGACATTCAAGTTTTCTTGATATTGTTCTAGTTACCAGTTCTTCAGTCATCATCTTGGTTTGTGAATGGTAGCGGCTTTTCTTCTTTATATGTTACTGCATTATTTGTCAATTAAATAGCTCTTTTTATTAGGGTAAAGTAACTGAAATAGGCTCAAAAAAGACAATGAAAATCCAACCTCAAGAGAGACAGTGATTAATGGCAGATTAGATTTGCAGTAATTACATAAGAATAATACCAATTTTTGAATGTGCACATTCTCCTGAGAAAAAAAAGCAGCCCAAAACAAAACATCCAAGACAAAATCAGTGAACAAATATAGATCTGAAAAGGAGAAAAGGGGGGAAAAATTGAAATACAATGAACAAAAATGAAAAGCAAGAAAGGAATTCAAAGCTTGAAGATTATTTGAAAAAATAACTAGATCATGAAACATTGCACAACAAAGAAATCTGAAACTATTGCTTTGAATACAGTGTGGATCAGTTGACAAAGTTGAAAGGTAATGGATTAGAGAGGTGGGATAATTGAGAAATTGTATTTTTACTTTTGCTATCAGATAATGATTGTGTAAAGTGCTGCTGTTCTTCAGGTCTTTCACAAGATCAATAATACTAGGTTTTTTGGTGATTTTTTTTTAATGCTTTGTCTTCAAAGATCTATACATTAATCTTTTTATTCTTGCAGTATCCCTCAGAGAGTAGTTAAATGTCCTATCTTATAGATTGACAAAGCAATAAAGCCTGTGTCCTTCACGTGTCTTTGGGTAAATAGTCCTTTTGAAATCAATGGGACCTGACTGAATCAAGGAGGTAGGAGTTATTTTTAAGTATCTTCAGATAAGCATATCAATGCAGATAGTAGAAGTTAGTGAATAAAAATTGAAAGCTCTGACAAGTCTCAGTGTTACATTATTTTGCCAAAGCATTACCTCCTAAGAGTAGGAAAAAGGGGCAGAGGGAGAGGGAATAGGGACTGCAGTGCTGCTGGGGGATGATTCCTGGTTCATTTCTAGTTCCCAGTCTGTGTCACTGTCCTTTGCTCACAGTTTCACTAACCGAACGTGTAACTTAGTGGTTCTTCTGGGCAACATCTCACTACAGCCACTGGGACAGACTTTGGCATCAGAAATGCATATGCTCAATCAAATTGCAGAATACTGATGAAATATAAGGTAGAGTAGTACAAAAAAAAGTTTAAAAGTTTTAGAAATGATCTATTAGAAAGGTATCTACATGCAGGGAATTCCTCACAGAAGTAGCTTCTGTGTCCCTCAGTGACCTGGTTTTAGATTTTATTTGGTATGTGCTACATTTACTACTCTTAATGTTTGTTTTCCTTGGAAAGATAAGAACAATGGGTAAAATGTTGGATCAAGACTATTCTGAGAGTGGGTTTTTTTTCAGTAGCTAGGTAGGGAATGGGCCAATTAAAGATTTTGAAAACATCTGTAATAAAGCAGCTATCAAAATATTAATTCTGTAGACCACTGCTGAGTTTGTCCTCTTTTAAGAAATATAAAAAAGAAATTAATCAGTTCCTTGCTAGAAAAGATCACAACTAAGACTTAAAGAAAACTGCTTTTTTTTGAAAATATCACAGAGAACAGGGCAAAAATGTCAGAACCCAGGAACAGCTTGTAATCAGAGCAATCCCAGAAAGCAGGCTTGAGAACATGCAAGTCTTTGGTGTGATTTCAGCAGGGCTTTTGTTGAAATAATAGGGACATAGGAAAAAAAGTAATGCAGGTCTGGTATTGCTGCAGATTTCTCACTGAAAGTGAGCCTTCTGAACTGCTGTAACCAATGACCTGTCACGTACCTGATTTTTCAAGAAAGCTTTGCAAGCTGTTCTCTCCCTTGCTGTTTATGGATAAAATTGGATGTGATCTCTGACTCCTGTGCTCCATGTGCTTTATTTTCTATGCTTCCAAAAATAAGCTCAGAACCCCTCTTGAGCTCTTCCTGTGATATTTTTCTGCAGTGTGGGTGATCCCTCTTTCAATTAAATAAAAGCTATTGTGATTAAAGGACCACTGGATCCTCAAACCTGACAGAGGTTCTTGCAGTGCATGTACGGACCATGATGAAAATGGCTTCTTACAAGCTGCTGCCTCCATGTCAACACAGGGTGATTAGGTGGGAAAACTAAGGCCTCCTGGAGGGAGGAAGATGCTTCCTGTACTTCTGTATTGTCCTGTAAAATCTAGTAGCCGAGATGAGCCACGTGTCAGACAACTGACATGACCCTTCTTGGCTTTCAGGGAGCTGTCATCTTAATTCTGTGATTCTCATCAGGCACACTTCTGTGTTTCCACATTCTTACCAGAGTTTCAATAGATCCCTTTTCTTTCCTCCCGAAGTAAAAATAAAACTTTTTTAAACCTAAGCAGACCCCTGTGCAGGTGATTATACATTATCCCTTAATCATCCCATCTTCACAGTCAAGTTTGGCCCTTTCTGGTGAAAAGCAGCATCATTTAAAATACTATCAGAAGAACTGGTTTTTTTCCAGTAACGGTTTTGCAAGTGTTTAGGAATGCTGAAGATGCTAAGTTGACAATACATTTTAAATACAAGGGGAAATCAGTGTTCATTTAATACTTTCTACTTGCATCCAGTAAATTATTTCAAATTTGTGGAAAAAAAAATAATAAAAATTATTCCTGATGAGCGTTCTCGGCTTTTCACTCTTCACGCTGCACTGTTGTTGTCCTTGCAGTCATCTGTTTTATAAAGGCTTCTCTTTTTAGTTACTTTAAAACAAGCAAAGCTCTGCTCATTTTGTGTTCTGGCTAAAGAGTTGTAGGGAGAAATTCTGTAGGGCTAAGGGTTCACAGACACAGTACTTAAAGAATAGATTCAGCACATTTCTAGTCCAACAGGTAAGTTGCACAGCCAGTCTGCTCTAATTCTTATGCAGTGCTAGATACGTACCTCTCATTACTAGACTCCTTCCTACCTCTTTCATTTGATTGTCATGTCTTTATTAGAGAACAATTACTTTTGTGGTCATACTGAAAATGACTCAAGGTTAGTTATGTGACTGTTTTACTCCTGCTGCCACAAGAAGTTAAATAAAAAGCATTGCAGCAGATGTGTGGTGAAGTTGGAAATGTAGACCAAAGAGAAGGAAGGGACTGTGCTTTGAAGAAGTGCCTGATTTGCAAAAACATCCTCTGTGCTGCAGAGAAGAATAAGAAAGGTTGTTTCTCTTTTATTTACACTTTATATTTTATGAAATGCAATTGGAAATTACCGTAATGATGAGGCACATACAAGAGACAAGTATGTAGGTGAAGTCTTGAAATCTCTGCCTTTGTCTTTAGGAGTACCTGGGAATCCTTCTATATCCCAAAAGAAAAACTAAAGACAGTCCTAAAAACAGATTTGGTCAATATCATTTGATGGTTTTATCATCATGGTTTTTTAAAAGAGCTGGAAACAGAATTACCTGCCTGCGTCTTCCAAAGCCTGTTTCTGTCAGGGAGTAGCAGGAGACGGTTGCCCTGCAAGGCAGGGTGAGTCAGGAGTTGTGGGTGGTAGCAGGGCAGACAAGGACAGGGACTTAACCTGCAGGACTCCATTCCACAGACGACAAAAGAAGTGATGATAGTGACCAAGGTCAACCAAGAGTCCAGTAATGGCCAGCAAAGGCCTTAAGGAGGCAGGTCCAAAGACAAGCCAGGACATCCAGTCCGAATGAGCAGGTCAGGAGGTCAGGTACAGGGATACATACAGCTTAGCTTAGGCAAGGACCAAGGGCAAGGATCTGAGCTGACAGGGAGCTTCTGGGCCTACAGGCAGAGAGTACCTGAGCTGAACTTCAAATTTGGTTGGGTGCTACTGTTTCACCAGCTCAAGGGCTTTTGGAGTCTGTGATGGCTTTTTAATAGGAACAAGAGAGTATGGGTGGTGCAGTACTGTGCAGTCTTTTTGTCCTCCCTGTATTCTGGTGTCTCAGTCTTCCAAATGCAGCATAGTATGATGGGAAAGTACCCTTTTTTTCTCCTGAATTCTTGAATTTGGGGGGGCGGGGGAGCGGAGTTGAAAGACTTAATTTTTATTGTCTGCCCTGTAATATGTATGCTGTTTCAGTTATAATAATCTCTGGCCATACAATACTATTGCTAGATCTATAAAAATGATTCCACTCCAGTCCATTAATTTTCAACCATCACCCCTGTTTTTCATGCTTGTGGTCTTCTAGAATGAGTGTTTAGTCCAGAAAGCATGTTACAGTATATGAAACTCTATACTGTGTAGATTGAAAAAGTGATTAGGGATAATACATTTGTATGATAATTATAGAACCATAAGGAAGGGTAAAGTTGTATGTGTAATGTTTACTTTAATGTAAGCTTATTTCTTCCAATGGGACTCACATAAATCATTATTTTAAGATTGTAATCTCTTTACTTCCCATAGCACTTAGTCACACAGCCCAGCCTTTCTTGATGTTTAAAGTATTCAGTGCTAGTTACTGGTGTTACGTAATTAATGAGTGATGTTTGTGTGTAGTTTAATGTTTCCTCATAATCTGTTCTCTTTATTGTGCACTTATTTTCAGTGAATATCAAGTACCTTATTCTCTTCCACTTTCCCAGAACTTACTTCAAGGTTATCGTTTCACCTAAAACATGCAACAGGCAAATGACCTGCTGGCTTTATTGCTGCTCTGTGTTGCCATCACAAGTACAGCCATATAAGAGGTGGTATGGGCTGAGTTTTGAGCCTTGAGTCTGTTGTGTTGGTGCTAGTTAAAGCTCTAAGTGAAACAAAGGAGTTGATGGTACAGTGGCTTGGCCAGTTCTCAGCTTTACCTTGGTATATAGTAATATTTGGTGCTATTTTAGAAAATCTGGTACTACTAGAAAAAGGCCATGTTTGAGAAGCCAGTATCCAGATGAAAGCAGCACACTGGGACTCATTATAATTGCTGCAGACAGAAAGCAGCCATAGCTCTGCTTTAAATGCTGAGAAGAGCTACTGAACACAGTAATGCTGACAAATTTGTTATGAAATGGCCATTCCTAAAATAATCTCTTTCCTACAACTTGAACATTATTATTGGTCTTTTTAAATGAGAATTTTCTGTAATCGTTTGTACTTGCATGTCAGTTCCCAGTTCTGATTGCCTGCATCTAGGTGGTTTCTATGCAGTATTGTGCAAAACAACTGATACTCATATGTAGCCAGAGAAAAGAAAGAAAGAGTTTGATTCCAAGCTGCATAATGTATGGCCTGTTATGTGTTTTTGTTTTACCTCATCAGGACAGTCACAAAGACTTATCCTCAGTCTCCTAAAAATGCCAAACAATATCCTGGTTCTCCTGTGAAGCATCGTGCCACTTCCAATCTCAATCAGGAAACTCCTAAAAAGAAAGCAGACAAGGAGAAGGAGAATGTCAGCCAGCAGAAATCCCCAGGAGCACGCACTGAGGAGGTGGGCCAGGTGGCTTCTGAGAAGCACGTGCCTTCTGCAGGGAAGACTGAAAATAGTGAAGGTGAGGCTCACTGCAAGAATAAATGGCAAGTTATTGGGCATTCC
>NW_009951946.1:711773-728829 GCF_000747805.2 Chaetura pelagica | reverse complement strand
TTCAACAGTGATGAACTGTTCTAGGGTGTTGTTTGTTTTGGGTTTTTTTTGTGAAGCTGCTCAGTCATGGGCTTTTTAGAATGTGTAAAGATACGTACTGGAACCAGTAGATAGATAGTTTTCACTGGGGTTATCCATGGATGAAAAGACCTTATCTCTTCCATATTCTATCAGCTGAAAATGCTGAGGTATGTTTCTGAAAGCAAAGGTGTCATGTCAGCATGCACCAGGCCCATTTTAGCCTCTGTGTGAGTGTGGAAATCCTGAGCACTCTCATTTCCCTGCCTAACTTTCCATCCTTGATAATCTTCTAGGGAAGATCACAGCAGGAACAACTGATGCAGAAGAAGCCTCAAAAATTCTAGCTGAAAAAAGACGACAGGCCCGCCTGCAAAAAGAACAAGAGGAAAGGGAGAGACAGGAAAAAGAAGAACGGGAGAGGTATCTGTTCATTTCTCAAAAATATTGCCCAATAATTTAACCTGTATCATTGAAAATGCTTGAAACTATCGTAGTTTTAGAATCAAGGTGGGAGCTTACATGTAAGTGTTGATTTATTTCAGTTTGGACCCATAATCCATTAGTGCCTTTTGCAGTCTTTATAACTAGTGAAGGTAGCAAATAATAATTTGGTCTTTTTAAGAGCCTGAAGAAACTTATTACTCATCAAAATACTTCAGGTTTTTCCACACTGCAGTGTGGGAATACCTGAAATAATTTATTTTCTAAAAAAAACCACATTTCAGGCAGTTTTAAGTGGGCTAGTTCATGTAGAAGAAAGTCTTGCAGTAGTGTAGTATATACCTTAAATGATAAGGCTTGTATCTTTCAACAAATTAACCTGAAGCTTCTCTCCTTGCTCTGCTCTGTTGCAAGCAATTGAGGGCTTTAAGAGTATGGGCACAAGGAAGCTTGCTATGTCTAAGCACTGAAATTCTGCCTCTGATCTGGGAGCAAGCTTTTAGGTTGTTCTCTACATTGGATGCTGGATGCAAATGTCAGCAAATTATGCCCTTGTTTCAAACCCCTAAATAGTAATTCACTAAATCTGCATGTCCAAATTCAAGTTTGTTTGTTCTTATCGAAAATATGGCAGGGAGGGGAAATTGAGAAGTATTTCCTGAATCTGTGATGTGCAAGGATAAGACTGATGTTGTCAAAGCAGCTTCTGAATGTGGTGACAAAGGAGTGTGATGTCCCTGAGTGGGCCAGGGAACCACACAGGTACAATTTAGAGTCACTCTTCCTAGTGTACCACTGTGTTCTGTGAACTTTGCTGCTACTCATCCAATCTGCTTATCTTTGGCTGAAATGAAGGAAAAACAGTACTTGCTTGTTTGTAGATATCAGCATTCTGGATGTCAAGTACAGGAGAAAAGGGTTGCTTTTATTGTTGTGGTTCTAATTGAAATTAGAATTGAAATGTTTTCTTTTCTTTGACACCTGTTTTTGCCAAGGGAAATAATAATTTCTAGGAAATATTTTAGGCAGCAAAAATAAGATTGGAATAAAAGTTTTATAACAACCTGGATTCCAGGCATGTGCTCAACCTCTTTGCTGTATCTTGGCGTATTTCATTAAAATGTGCACTGATGCAGTCAGTGTCAGTTACTGCTGGTGCCTGCCATGCATGCAATAGGATTCATGGTAAACAAAGTGAACCTTTTAAACAGTGTTACATTTTTTGCAGGCTTGAAAGAGAGGAACAGAAAAGAAAGGCAGAAGAAGAAAGACTTCGTCTAGAGGAGGAAGCTCGTAAGAAGGAAGAGGAAAGAAAACGTGAAGAAGAAGCAGCTAGAAAAAAGGCAGAAGAGGAAGCCAGAAGAAGAGCTGAGGAAGAACAAATGCTAAAAGAAAAGCAAGAAAAAGAGCTCCAAGCCAAACTTGAGAAACAGGTACAACCTCAGACACAGGTGTGAAACTTTATATGCATATATCTGTATACATATATTTATATATACATACAAATAAATGCTTTCTAATATCTGGTAATCTGCTTGAAATAAATAATGGCCCTATCTTGTTTTACACATTTTGATTAGAGGGAAGAAGCAGAAACGAAAGCCCGTGAGGCAGCTGAACAACTTCGTCTTGAAAGGGAACAAATCATGCAGCAAATTGAGCAAGAAAGACTGGAGCGGAAGAAGGTGGATATTTACGTCTCATTTAGGAGAATTATTTCATTTCTTGTTAAAATACACAACCCAGGAAGTACCCAGTAGTATGTAGAAATAATAATCTGGACGGATTGCAGATTGATATTTATGCATAATTTAGTATTTGCTACTTGCACGGTAGGGGAATGTGGACATCACAATTTGTAACAAAGTGGAATTGCCTAAGGCAAAAAACTTTCTACTGGGTACTGAACAAACACAGAATTAGCCTCTGCCCACAAAGGTAGATGCCTGAGAAAAACAGGGAATAGCATGCCAAGGCAAACATTGACTGCTGCCCAACCCAGGACATCACAGACTATTGAGGAAAGTGAGTGACTTTGTTTTCAAACTTACTCAACAAAAGCTCCATGTCATTAATTGAGAAAGTGAATATGATTAACAAACAGGTTTTCTCCCACCTGGCTTGTCTCTGGTTGCATTATGCAGAGGCTGCAGGGCTGTCTGGCCACTACCACACAAGGAAAAGGCTGGAGCTGCATAACTCAGCTTTGTCTGTAGGTCTGTGGCAGGGAAAAGAGAACAACAGCAGAGCTGCAGAACCTCTGTCTGGTTATAAAAGGCTATCTTTCCATATACGTTATTCCAATATGATAGTTTTAACTGTTTACCACTGAGCCAGCATTTGCAGATTAAAATACCAACCCAAAGTGTCTTTAAATCTGAAAGTTTCCTTTCACAGTAATGCAAACAGACAAAGTTGATTGGGAGATTTTTTTTTTTTTTTTAATGAACAAATAAAGGGGGGGGGGAAGTGTTTTAGGGTAATGCCTTACACGTTTCTGGGAAGAATAATTCAGATATTTAATTTTACTATTCCATTCCAAAAAGCCCAACTATTTTTAAAGGGACCATTTCACAATAACTGAAAAAAAAAAAATAGATGAAAATAATTGCTGTTTGTTTTAATTAAATATCTTGTTCCAGGCCCAAGCAGAACACATAACTGTAAACACCTGATATTAAAATGTTTGTCTCTAAATTGCATCTACTGCAAAAGTAATGTTCTGTGAGATCTGATACATGAAAGCCAGCTCCCAGGTGTTTTCTCTTTTTTTTTTTTTTAATTATTTTTCTTACTTATTCTCCCATTTTCAAGACAGGCAGGGATGAGGTCATGACAGTAAAGCCGTTCTTTTTGTCTTTTTTTTTCCCCCTTTATCATTCCCTTGTGTTAAATATTCCGTCTGCCTTCTCATCTGATTTATTTTGATTTCTAGAGAATAGAGGAAATAATGAAGAGAACAAGGAGGAGTGAAACACCAGAAATAAAGGTATGAAACAGTGCATAGTTTCAAGGTTTTTTTCTTTTGTTTTATAACCCATGTGTAAAAATTAAACTCTAGATTATTTCCATTCTAGTAGGTATACTTAGGTACACTCTATATACACATTTTCATTGTATTTTGAACTGAGAATGACTGTTACTGTGTCACAGTTGTTGTGCCACTGCTACAGAGAGGCAGATTTATGCAACTGTCCTAGATTTACCTGCCTCGCTATCTAGCAAGGTGGCAACAGCACGTGCCTGGATGCTGGAGCTGTAATGTTTGCTGCTGTGATGTATCTTCTCCTGCTTTGTACCAGCCATTTTCTCTTTTTTTTTTTTTTTTAATTTTTTTTTTTACTTATTCTCCCATTTTCAAGACAGGCAGGGATGAGGTCATGACAGTAAAGCCGTTCTTTTTGTCTTTTTTTTTTCCCCCTTTATCATTCCCTTGTGTTAAATATTCCGTCTGCCTTCTCATCTGATTTATTTTGATTTCTAGAGAATAGAGGAAATAATGAAGAGAACAAGGAGGAGTGAAACACCAGAAATAAAGGTATGAAACAGTGCATAGTTTCAAGGTTTTTTTCTTTTGTTTTATAACCCATGTGTAAAAATTAAACTCTAGATTATTTCCATTCTAGTAGGTATACTTAGGTACACTCTATATACACATTTTCATTGTATTTTGAACTGAGAATGACTGTTACTGTGTCACAGTTGTTGTGCCACTGCTACAGAGAGGCAGATTTATGCAACTGTCCTAGATTTACCTGCCTCGCTATCTAGCAAGGTGGCAACAGCACGTGCCTGGATGCTGGAGCTGTAATGTTTGCTGCTGTGATGTATCTTCTCCTGCTTTGTACCAGCCAGTGAATGAGTTACTGCTCTCTCTGTGTTAAGCTTGCCAGGAATGTAGGATTGAGAACAAGGCCATTGTGTCCACTAGGAAGTAACAGAGAGTCAAGTTTTCACTTCTGAGTTTTCTACTAAGGAAACTGTTTCTTCAGTTACTTTCAGAGAATGTTTTTTTGTTGTTTTTGTACTTGAGAAAGAAAATAAATCCTATGCTTAATGAAAAAGGGGAATAAAATCCTCCAAAGGTCTGTGACCTTTGACCAGTCTGTGGCCCAGGGCAGTCTCACAGGTTTCAAGTTCAATCAGGTCCATGAAGGTTAACAGTTGACTCATTTCTTGATTACAGAAGGAAGAGCCAAAACTGGAGGTACCATCAACTCTGAATGTGGAAAAGCAACCAAAGACCCTTGTTCTCAACCAGCCAGGTAAAAATTGCCATATTTTTCTACACCTGTTTCCACAGTTGGTTCTTTTCAGAGTTTTGTAATCTCAGGCAGAGCACTGTGTGTTCTCACAGGTTATTTGGTTTCATCTCAAAAAGAACAGCTACATCTGTGTCAGCAACAAATGTGAGAAACTGGAGACTTAGCTTTGTTTTGCCATGTAAGCAGAAGCAAGTTTCTCCTCCATTTTAGTTCCTGACATAACATTTCTGTAATTGAGAAGTTCCAGTCTGCCATGAGGTTTGGTTGCTGCAATCAGCATTCAAATTTTGTAGGTAGAAATTTTTTTCATGCGAGCAAGCTTGCAAGTTCTTTATAGCATTGATGTGTATCTTAAGTTTATTTTGACTTGATGAGAAAAACGTGTTTAAAGAATTCTTGCATAAAATATACGTATCTGGAATTTTTCTGTATTTTGTTTACTTTCCCAGGCTAAGGCGTTTAGAACATGACATAAAAGATAAAAAATTACCTTCCTATTCCTTCATATTAAAAAAATGTAGCATAAAGAGCAATTTTAGAGTGGAAAAGGGAATTGGCAGTATAATATGGTGAGTCATAGATGAAACCAAGTCCTACTGCATTGTCAGTCTTCCTTTCTACTCAATCTGTAACTTAATAGCATTTGTGGATTGTTTTGGGGTTTTTTTACCTATATTTAATTAAGAAGTTGCTACTGTCATAATTTCTAACCTTCTTTTATAGAGATCAATGGATTGGCAACCTGCCTGAAAAATAAAAGCTTAGAAAGTGCTGCCTCTGTAATCCCTTCCCAAGCTGTAGTTGCTAATGGACTAAAGTCAGTTCCAGGACTTATTCAGCTGGAAGCTGTTGATGGGAAATCTAACAGCATGGACGATTCAACAGATGAGGTTCAGTCCATGGATGTGAGGTACAGACCATATCTAGAAATTGTGCAATTCATATTAGAGAGACACAACATTTTCTGTTTCATTTGGTGATACTTCACTGCCTTACTTCTCACCTGCCCCACAACGTGGCACTCGGGTCTCTGCTTAGTATACTCCTCTCCTGTCAAGATACAAATTGGTTATTTCAGCGAAGAGTCAACAAAACCTCATCTCACTTTCACATTTTTGCTGGGGAGGGAAGGCTCTGAGATCCTTCTACAGTCTTTACTTATGGAGTCCATATAAGTTTGCCAACCTTTCAGGTTGTTCTGTGAAAGAAGCTACTGTATATGTTGCCAGATGTCACCTTTTTAATTTGTGTCAAGACTGCGTAGCTATGATGCATGAGCTTTTCCCCCTCCATACAAACAGAATAAAGAAAAAAAATAATTTAGAATGTTAAGTACTTGAACAAATTTGTGGAACTCAGTAAATAACTTTGTGTTAAATACCATTGGATTTTGATGGAAAGACTTTCAGGGAAGAAGGAAGCTGGTAATCTGAGGCTGCTATGAGAAAGCTAGCTCTGAATTTCAAACATGAAATTTTTATACTGTGCTTCCTTAATCAGGATGCCAATTTAACCTCTCATACTGTTCAGTATTTCCAGTAAATCTGCATAAACATGTACAAAATACCCTACTAGGACAGACTAGAAGTCCATCTAGCTCATTATTTGGCTGCAGGGAGTATCAATAAGAAAAAGTTAGGGGAGCGACTGAGCCCACCACTTTCTACAACCCAAGACCACACCGAAATGTCATAGGGATGTTAGAGGGCACAACTCTGCCTTACCTTTTGAAATACCCACTGATGGACCTGGTGCCCATGAGTTTATCTAACTACTTTTTCAACCTGCTGATCATGTTTGCATCCAGGACCTCATCTGGCAGCAAGTTACACGCACAGTACAGCGTCACTAGGTAAACTACATTATTTGATAGGTGTTAAACCTAGTCTTTTATTATTGTCATTGAGCACCCTCTAGGTTTTTTGTTGCAGTAGTTTTGCCCTCAACTCATCCACCCCTCTTTTGTGGTTTTAGAAATCTTAGTGAAGTCCTTCCTCTGCCATTCTCTTCTCCAGACTGAAATGCAGTAGCCTTATTAGTCTCAGCAAAGCATTAGATGATAGCAGAATTTCTGAAATTAAATTCTAGGATTTTTAGTGTCTGAGATACATCATAAGGTCCTAAGAAACAACTTTTTGTTTAAGTTGTAAAGTTTGAGTGCTGTAGGTAAATGTTTGCTGGGTCAGTACAAAAATTTGCAAGATGAAATAAACATTTAAGTAACAAAATGGTGCAGGGACTGAAACAATGAGTGGACAGTCAACTACCAGAAGTGTGTTTTTAGGAGATGAGTGTTCACATCACACACCTACTGCAAACCTTAATCTTTAAGGAATATGGATGAGGTATGCCCTTTCATCCTGAACAGGGCAACCTCTTTTGGTTTGGACTGCAACATACTCTAGGTAAAAGCTTGCTTCAGCTGGCCTTAAGTAGTAGTTTTGAATGTATGTATTACTTAATGAAAAACTACACACCTCTTATTCTGCATCTTCCTCTGTTTATCTTTTGTATAGCCCAGTTTCAAAAGAAGAACTTATCTCTATCCCTGAATATTCACCCATGAATGAACTCATGCCTGGTGTTTCTTTGGACCAAAATGGGACAAGTAATGCCAAGGCTCTTGAAGATCTCTTGGACTTCACAGGCCAAGCTACATACTCCAAGATGTCCAGTGACACCATTAGCCTAGATGACTGTAACAAAAACTTGATTGAGGGATTTAACAGTCCAGGACAGGAAAATACACTTAATTCTATCTGTTGACAACCTCACTTTTCAGGAGAACAGGTAAAGGTACAGTATTGTGATAAAGATCTTAGATATGATAAACTGCTGTGATTACTTTTGAGCTTCCCAGAAAAATGCAACAATTATAAACAGCATATGTGGAGAGAGGAAGAAATCTGATCATCTGAATATTTACATTCAGCATAATCTTTCATATTTGGAGCTCTTTGTAAATTGGCATCATGCAAACTGAGCATATCATAGCAACCTATAACATCAGCTAAATGGAAACATTTCCTTTATCCATTCAGAATGTCATGTTTAATACAGCATTTCTCCTGTAAGTCTTTGGAACCTGTTTGCGTGAAGTAAGCAGGTAAAAGTGGGACCACCCTAGAAAATAGTAGGTATTGTTACTGCTTTTTCTTTGCTGCTGCTGCTGTAAATACTTGCAGCACAGCGTAGGGTCATTTGTCCTAGGAAGCCTGCAAACAATATGAAAAAATCATAATAGGCTTTTAGTGGCAGTTTCTAAGTACAATGTCATGGTCAATTTTCCTGAAAAAGTGTATTTTAAATTACAAAACTGAGGTCACTTACTTTGCATAGCTGGCTTAATATTCTTCTCTCTCTTCTTTTAATTGACAGAGGTAGCAATCTGTGGAAGATGTGTATCCCTGTGATGCTACTGACAGTAAAATATGAGCTTGTCACTTGAAAAAGCTTCTACAGTCCTTGAACACTGGATTTCAACTCATCAGAGCTTAATATAACTTTGTCTTCCCGGGGAATATATTTAATAACTAGCTGCTTTTGGCAGAAACCAGTGATCTCGAGCCTCAGTGGTTTCAGGGAAGACTGAGTATGCATTAGAATTTGAGCTTTAGCTGCTAATAAAGCACTTTTTTTTTTTTTCTGTTAATTTAAAATTCATCTAAGCACTTCACTGTGATTTTTTTCCTGTGCATTTTATTTTGAAATGATTCTTCCTTAAGCTTTATCATACCTCTACTTAGACATCTTTTTCTTGTAAATAATGATGAGATTCGCCCACGGTGCATTGAAATGAAATAATACTCTGTACTTCAGTTTTGTGCCTATCTTTTTTTGTCTTTAATAAGGAGTTACTGGCAGCTTTTATGCAGGTGTATAATTCAAAACTATAGCTGAAGAGGCTTGAAAAATATCCAGCTGCTGGATTCAAAAGAGCCTTCTTACTGACTGTGGAGTGTGGGAGTTACCCCATTACGGTTATGTTGACACTTGTAGTCACTAGTGGCACTTACTGGTTAATATCAATTAGTCCGGGAGCGACTATCAACTATGTGTTTAAAAACATACTTGTGTAACACTTGCAAACAAAGCAGGCAAAATGCCTAGTATAATCCCTTAATATATATAGAATAGCTGTAGTAGATACAAGTCGAGTGGTCGGGAGGGTGAGATAACATGTTAATCTTTTGAAGATGCAGACACTTGATTAATACTAGCAGGGTTTCTATCATGTGGAGAAGTATTTTGGCTTCCTATAGGCTCAACAAAACAAGATTCAGTCAGCAGCAAAACAATATGCAAATGTTGCAGCAGAAATACAAAGGCTGAGACTTGGGGAACGCTGGTACCCCCTTGACGTTCTGTAACCATCTGTATGGAAGAATTCACACTGAGATTTATAATATCTAGACATTATGTGCCATACAGTGTTAACTTTCTTTCTGTTGGTGAACTATGATAACTTTATGCTAGATCATGTGCTGCTTTGAGGACACTTTTGTCCAGGTTCCTTGTAAGAATAAATTATAAACACTTTGAACACTAACACAAAAGAAGTGGAAACTGGGAGGGAGGGGCAGTGGTTTTTTGCTTTTTTTGTTTGGTTGTGTTTTTTTTCACATATTAAGGGAGTTCACAGTGTAGCTTGAGCTCAGTTGTAGCCCTGTGCTTGTGCTTTTTAAAGCCAGAAACGGGAAAGTAACCAATGACATTATGTGTGATGTGTAAAGAAATACCTACAACAATCCAGCTCTATTTATGTTAGTGTACTTCAGAGAAATACTTTCTTGGGACTGTGCAGTGAGCTGTAGCATGGTACTGTGTCTTCCAAATTAGTCCTTCATCTATTTCCTAAATAATAAACAAAAAAATTCAATTTGTTTTGCTGTGATACCTTGTGTTTGACAAATGTCACATTATATTTTATTATGGTGTCGTATTACCTGTAGATTTCTGTATTTGCATGACCTGTATAGCATGTATAAAGGTGAAATACATTTTCATTTATGAATCTAACTTGTTTCTTAGTTTTTTTTACTCCCATCAAAAATATGACTAATTAAAAAATACATGTATGTTAATGTTATGTTCCAAGGTGTTTTCTGAAGGGTAGTGGAATGCAAAATTGAAGGTGTGGTTGTCAGAGCCTCAAAATATTTCACCATTATTTCCTTTGCCATATACTGTTTTGCTCTCTGAGATCTTGCCAAGGCACAGAAGAAATGCAGACTGGTGGTAGAAGAGGCTGGTAGGTGAGGGCTTCTGAACTGTGGCATCCAGGGTGCCTGGTGACAGTATATAAGCCAGTTTGCAGCCCCAGCTTCTGCTTCCTGGGGTATTACTTGGAAAAGAAAACAAGGAAGAGAAAACTTGGGAGTTGTGGCTGATGGACAGTGTTCTATTGAGCGTGCAAGAGCTGTTCTGTAAGAACACCTGTAACATAAATGCTGAAGTTCTCTTCAAGCTACATGCATGTCCTGCTGCTTAGAAAGGGGCCAGCCTGGAGCTGCTAGTAGTTTTCTAGTGAAAAGCTGAGGGGCAAAAATTATATTATTGTTTATTTTTTTTAAATCATAACTTCAGTCAAAATTAAATTTGAGAGAATCTGCTTTTACTATGAAGTGTATTAATACTTCCCATGGCGACAGTTCATTTAATTCTTATTACCTTTTGAACCATTCAGGTGATTTGTCCACTCAATTATTTACAAAGATCAAAGGAAGCGTGAAAAGTGAGCATTCATGAAGAAAGATCTTGTCTGTTTTCCTTTATATTTGCTTTCAGATGTCACCTTAAACATTTGGCTGAGTATCTGGAGCAGGTTGTGTTAGTTGAAGGGTTAAATTGCATCTACATTTTACTTCTAATGATGAAACTTCTTTATACCAACATCAGTGTTTGCTGCTGTGTTGGTAATAAGCTTTATTTTTGATTGGGCAGTGGTCTTGAAACTGGTGGAGGAGCACTAGTGTTTTACATAGGTAGAGTTCTGCTGCTGTAAAGCACTTGAGAATCAAGCAGTGAGGAGAAGCAAGAAAAAAAGAGTAGAGCAGTGATTCTTGGATGGATTTTTATGAAAGGATTTATAAATGGGTGAACAGATTAATTTTTTTACCACTTATAAAGTGATCTGCGAAGCAGCATTGTACACACCAAGAAGAATCAGACTTCTTCCTTGCTCCTCCCCTCTCCCTCCCACTGCAATAACCATCTAGGGACTGAAACCCTCTCTTCATTTGCTCTCATTTTTGAACCATGTTATTCAAGCTGTTGGTTGCCTCCAAAAACAACCAGGAGTGGTTGTTCACTTGTGCTGCCTCTGTGTGTGTGTGCACAAACAAATGTACACCAATGGCATCTGGGGATGCTGGGTTTTGAGGATGGATATTGAATTCTGAAAATTCTGGTTGGGCCACTCTGCTAAAGTCTGGAAAATATAATGTGTACTAGGACTGAATGCAGTTTTTTCTGGATTTTATTTTTATCTTAAGAATAACAGGTTTCCAATTAGTTCAATCTCTCCAGAATACATACGCTTAAAAAACAATAGAAAACTTAAGATACTCAGATGCATTTTTGTTATCACTTGTTAGTGGCCATAATACCAGTCTGGAACACCGTGAGCCACAGTGTTCTTCTCCTCCACACTTTTTTTGTCCCATCATTTATCTTATCCTTGTAATCTCCTACAGTTGAAGAGTAGATGATGCTATTCACTCAGCTGGCCAATTTAACTTGTCTGTTGAAACAACATGTTAAGTGTAAAAGCCCTTAAAATTGCAGGCAGAAACACTAAGAGAAAGGTTGTTTAAGCTTTTAAAGTAATTACTTGAAGTATAAGAAAACGGTTTCTTGACCACCACAATTATTTTTCACGCTTGTTTTCTTCTCAGTTGCCTTGTTTGTTCTCCATCTTAGTAGTAGTGAAGTGTAATAATAGGTTTTATAGTCTCTTTAATGATTCAAGACTGAGGTAGTAATGCTTTCAAACTAGTGGGTTCAATGGTTACCTGAGGCCTGCAATTTTCAGGATTGAAGTCCATGCTCTGGAAACTAGTGTGTGATGTTTCCTTGGGAGCTTTACAAATTTAGATGTGTATCCCTGCTGAAATCAAGCCTTAATCATTTCCAAGAAAAAACAAACAACTATGATGCAGGAGAGATTCAATGAATAGAAGGAAATGGTGAGCAGTGTGCTGAGTGATCTAGGAGGTCCTTGCTCTAAGAGCAAGGTTTTAAAACATTAATAGCTCAAACCAGAAGCTGTGCTTAATCACCTGTATCTTCTTGCTGTGTCTAAAAGGAATAACTTGAAGACAATGGTAGTTGTAGACTATTGACATTGTACAGGAGTAGACCCAAGCACCTAAAATAACATAGCTTGAGAAAAACACTAGTAAGTGTGAGAAATGTTCACAGAGAAATTACTCTGACAGTATTTCCTCTTTTTTTTTTTTTTTCCCTAGCAATACTGGCCACACTCACCAAGTTCAGTACATCAGCAGTATGTAGTATGCAGGATCAGGTCAACATCTGTAACACCATGTCAACGTTATGTTGACACATCCCTTCAGAGAATAACTTTTCTATTTTAAAATACAGGCAACAACACTGTCTGAAATACCACTCTTAGCTCCTTATATATGCAGAGCTATGGGGGCTTTATGCCAAGGAATTCTATGGAGTTATTCCTATTGTTCCTGGTGTGTGATCTCAAGAACAGTTTTCACTCTTCTCCTTTTCTTCTTTTGTTTTCTTAAGTCTCTGACCAGTTCAAATGCAGAAATCCAGGAGAATACAAATTCTGGTGGTTGCCTGCTGGAATGACTTTGTTCTTTCAGTTCCTGGGCCAAGACTGTCCACATCTCAGCTGGCAGAGAAACAAGAAGTCCAAGGAGTCTTTTGGAGACTGAATATCTGCAGTGATGTGTCAGGGACAGCCAGGAGACGCCACTGGCACAGGCAGTGAATATAGTCCTGGTCAGAAATGGATAAAACTTTCCCAGGTGAAGACCAGGTCAGAATGTCTTAACCTTTGGCAAGAAATGTTTGCCTTTCTAACCTTACAAGTTAATTTATGCTGATGTTCTTGGATCAGTGCCAATTTTTTTAGGGCAAAAAGCGTCATGTAGCAAATAAAAATGTGGGTGGATTTAGCAAATAAGGGAGTTGATGGAATGAGGGAGGAGTAGCAGGGTGGGTGATAGAAGGTAACAGTTGCTTAAGATACTAAGATGCTTTGTACGTATTTACTGCCTTCCTATTAAAATTCCTAAGACATGCTAGTTTCAGTCATGCCTACAACATCCTGTCAAGCTGGACATTCTGAAACTTAATTTCTCCTTGTGACTTTTTATCCTGTTGTTTCACTGCAATTTTTCCTTCTGTCACCTTTCCAAGATCTGGCTCAAGCACAGACAAAGAAATACACACTCTCTGTGCCTGCTTTCTCCTCAAATTAATCTGCTGTGGCCTTTTGGGTGATAAGCCAGGTTCAAAGACTTTGTTTTTAAATCCTGTTACTGTATTTATGCCACACGTTGGTGTTAATTCATACACTGAGGTAGTTTTCACTGGTGTATTGCCAAAATCCTACCGAGTTGATCTGGGCTGTATGCCTAGCAGCAACAGTGGAGCTTTCGCACGTTGTTACAAGAAAGTCATGATAACCTCATAAATAAAACATATGGGCACTATGACATCATGAGAGCCCAGCCCCACTAAAGGCTCTCTCTTTAAAGAGTAATTTGGTGATACTATCAGAGCCAAGTCACGCAGTCACTCATCCTCTCACATTCCTTCAGCTTTTAATTAAATGATTACTTTACAGCTTTCCTTAAATTTCAAAGCTAAATAATGTAGGACTTATTTCCTCAAGTAAGGAGGGAATCATCTGTTGCTGTGAACCTAGACTAAAAGAAAACACGACAGTTCCACAGAAAGTTGCTGAAGACAGTCCTTACAACCAAAATCGGTTGTGTTTGCTTTTTCTTGCTTTATTCTGGACCAAATTGTTTCCTTGTCTGGATGTGATGTTACAGGTTTGAAGTTATTTTGACAAGTAACCTCAGGAGTTGACCTAAGCACAAGTATCTCAGTTTCTATAAAGAGAAAGAGCTGACACTCCTTTGCTGGGGGCTTAGAGGCTTAGCTGATTTTGTTCCACTGAATGATAGAAATACCTTTTTTTTTTTCTTTTTTTTTCTTTCTTTTTTTTAATTAGAAGAAGCAAACAAGTAGCCTGCCAGCAATTTCAAGACAGGAGATGTGCTTTGTGGTTTGGCAATAGTGTCTTGATAAAACTCAAAGGAAAAAAACAATGCCTGGCTGTGCTAAGGAACAGGGGTAGGTGAGAAGGGGAAGAAGAAAGCATAAATATGAAACTCCTCCAAAATAACAGATCAAAGTTAATGAAGCCATGCAAGTCTTATCAGGAGGTGTAAGAAGACAGTGATGTACAAACAAAGTGTTTCCCTCTAGATAGTTTGAAAGGTTGGCTGGTGAAACCCTTATTACCCTTGGGCAGCAGTTCTCAATGGTGGATCTTACCTTTGCAGATGTTGACTCCACCAGACTCTCTCTCACCACTCAGATGTGCTTTTACCATCTATGGGCTATGCCTGCAGACACCAAAACAAATGGTGTAGGACAACCAAGCTAACCCACTCCCTACAAAGCTTTTAATGTTGTTTATCTGGCCCACCTCATTGGAGAACAGGCAATCAGCAGCAGCTGCTGTGGTGGCAAGCCTGGGAGTGTGGGAAAGCCCAGACAGTGCTGCTCAGCATGGCTCAGGCTGCTTTGCTCTGCCTGCTTCTGTGTCTGACCTTGCCAGGGATCCAGGAAAAAATACTGACATAATACAGTTCAGCAAAGTTCAGTGCCAATAGTAACATGGGGGGGGGAGTGTTGTGGAAAAGGAAATGTGTCCTTGAAAGAAGAGTTATGCAGGATCTTGGCTGCCTTATCAAGGGATAATTTCTGCTTTAGAATTCTAGGTGACTTCCATTTGTCATTTCCAAGTAGCATGCAAACCAGTGCCATGCTCTTTCCAAAAGGAATGTTCACTAAATTAAACTTTAAAGGAATATGAAAGATGGTCTCTATTCTAACGATACTTAATTAGAAAAAAGCACTGAAATAGATTGAAGTAAGTAGTCTTAATAATCAATAATTACCAAGTCTTGTGCAGTAGTGCAATAGACGAGCCTTCACCATTTAAAGATGGAGAATAAGGTGCTGTGGAACTACTAATAGACACTGCTTTGAATGTTAATCTAATTTGTGAAGTGTGATTAAGTTTTTGTGTTCTTAGACCACACAGTCCCAAAAATTGAGACCCTTGTGTACTCACTATCCATCAGTATAGTATTCATCCTGCTATCCATTGGGATAAATGTATTAGAATCAAGACCACCTGAGGTGAATCCAAGTAAATAGGTTAATCATGAAGTTTAATAATTTATTTAATGTAATGTAGAAGTTTATTATACGCACATAGAGGTGGGTTAACTGTACTTAGTGCTTTGGACTAATTTTTGCTTCAAGTGAGATGTCTGCTTTCTTTTAAGTTTCAGGGCAGCACTAGCCCCCTGCATGCAGAGAACAGACAAACCACCACACCAGCTGAAGGAGGGAATAAAACCAAATATTTTTTTTCTATTAGTTCTACTTCCCTCATCTTGAGCACGAAGCCATAACTGCTTATATAGTGATTATCCCATGTGTTTTGAGGTATGCCAAACTGGCACTGCACAGTATCTGGTTGAGCCGCCTCCTGGCTGGCCCAGGTTTCTTGGGGAAAGTGCAGATCAGTGGCATCTGCCTGCTTCAGTCTGGCTTCATCTAGAGCTCAGTCTGCTCAGTTCTCACCCTGAGCACCTATTAGCAAAAATATCAACATAGTGAAATGGAAGCAAGCATTGGCGTGGTGCAGCTTGCCACTGCATTCCATGCCGTTCCATAGTTCAGGAAAACTTGTGCAGTCTTTTTGAATTGGGAAGACACCATTACTAAGTTTAAAAATAAACTTATACTTCTTTATGCTTTTATTGCGAGAATTTCACAGGGGGGTTGTGAATGTAGGAAATGTGGTATGGCAATTGTGAGGTGTTCCTCATGTTTGAGCTAGTCTAGAAATAACCAAGCAGGATGCTGCAGACACCCAAAGATAGCAGCCAGATTTATGGCTGTGAAGAGGGATCCGCAGTCCTGCTGAGAGCACCTCTGCAAGGCCGGAAGATGGAGAAGGAAGGCAATGTTCTGCTAAAAGATCAGTCCTATAAAAGGAGGGCAGGAAGATGTCAGCAGCTTAAATCCCAAAGGATAGCCCAAGTCAGCAGCCCACACTGGTATTGGGAATGTAAGGAAACTAAAACCACCTATTTGAAGTACATCTGACTAAGGGGACAACAGGAAGTGACCCTTCCTCTCCGCTCTTTACCCAATGCCTATGTCTAACTTCACCCTGTCAGGCCGCGGTTTGGGGACAGAGTAAATGCAGCACTGCGACTCAGAGATGGGTGAGAACAGTCGAGTGCTGACTGCCTCTTTTTGAGCCTTAGTTTATTTAAAAAAATGTTGACAAGCTAACTGGGTTTCGGCAGGCTTGACACCAGATCAGATGCCGCCTGCCTGCGCTGCTGCAGCGATGCCGGATCAGGTATCACCCACCTTCCTGCAGCTGTTGGGAAAATACAAACCCAGCACCCATTCTGTGCTTGGGCTAAAACAAAAGCCGGTGCCTGCATCTGATCTGAATCGTATTTATATGAATGAGTTGATCTGACAATGCACCAAGCTAAGTATTCCTGACCCTTGACCAGCAGCCTCAGGTGGCTAACATCACCTAGTTAGCGTGTCTCCTTTCCCGTGGTTTTAAAACCTGTTTCTCAGTGGTTTTCTTCCACAAAAAGATACTCGGTTTGGAAAGGGCTTCACTTTGTGCCGGTGTGTGCTCCTGCTGCTTGCGGGTCATGAAGAAAACACTCACTCAGAGGCCAAAGCTGGTGAGGAGGCCTCGTGTCAGGACCAACCACCAGAAAAGCAAGTCCATCCCAGCGGCCTCGGACGGAGAGCAGGGAACACGGCAGGGACCGATCCTGCTTCCCAGGGAAGAGGAGAGCTGCGGTACAACCCCCAGGCGGGCACTCCGGGAATCTGAACAGAGCCTTGACAGAACCCACCGGAGGCTTTGCCTCCAGCCCCGCGACAGCGAGACACGGCCGCGGTGCCCAGAGGCCAGGCCTGTCTGGGCACTGCTCGGCCCGGGCACTGCTCGGCCTGGGCACTGCTCGGCCTGGGCACTGCTCGGCCCGGGCACTGCT
>NW_009951946.1:681514-710554 GCF_000747805.2 Chaetura pelagica | reverse complement strand
CCCCCATGTCCGTGCCCCCCCGTGTAGCCCCCCCGTCCTGCAAGGCCCGGGGCCCGGGCAGAGCTCAGGCTGGGGGCAGTGTCTCCGTGTCCTGGCGGCTCCAGAGAACCCGTGTTGCCGTGAGCCCGCTGGGCGTGCAGCCCGGCTGAGCTCAGGTCGGTTCCTGCAGCTCTGTAAGGGCAGCGTGTTCCTCGGGAGGTGAGCAGGGCGCAAAGACCAGCAGTCCCTGTTCCTTGTAATTTTCGTGCTGTCACATACAGACTCACACTGGTTAGCATGTTCGTAGTGGCTTAGAGCAGTACGGGTTTTGTAGAGCAGTCATGTAGTTCTACCGTGTCTTTTGTTTGGCTTCATTTATTTTGAGGGCTGAGTCAAACCGAAGCAGGATGAGTTGGTGCTGATTTGACTAAATCTGTGTTTTTTGATACTCCTTTGGTTGGTTTAGTTGATTATGCACAATTATTCATATACATCTGAGAGGGCACTCCTCCTGTCTCAGGAGGAGTCAGTGATAGCAGTCTCCTCATTGGGCTCAACTTCATCCGGAGCAACAGCACCTAATTTCTAGTGCAATTTTTAATTGCCCCAAGTCACTTGTAAATATAGTTTAGGTTCCTGAGTTACAAGGCTTTAAAACAAAGGCTACTCCAATTGCTGAGAGATTTTAATTACCTGCTTACCTTGTGTGTTTGTGGGCCTCAAGGAGAAGTGAATCTTCTGTGAAAGTTTTGCTGGGTGTGGACAGCTGGAGGAAGGGCATGGAAGAGGATGTCAGGAAGGGAGGGGAAGAAATACACGAAAGGTATGGAAGGTTCTCAGGTGACGGAAGCCAGGTTGTGGCAGGCTGTGAGAGACAGAGAGGGGCAGAGAACATGGGTGACTAAATCTTTCCCCTTGTTTTCATCTTTGCACACTGAAGGGCTAATCAGAAGCTACGAGGTGTTTTTTGGTTTTTTTTAATATTGGTGTAGATGAGGTGAGCTGAAATTAATTAACTTCCTTTAGAGGCACACCCTGGTATCCTGATAAACAGCTGTCTGTCCTAATGAGTGTCCATGCACTCCTCTACATAACTGGTATTTCTGCTACTGCTTTTGTAAGAGTGATCAAACCACCTCTCCTTCCCCCTGCACCATGATGAGATGGGCTTGATTTTGGTGCAGCCTTGCCTTGTGGGTGTTCACATGTCAGGAGGTAACGTAGATTGGGTTGGTGTTTCAGCAAGCTGGTGATCAGTGTGGTTGCACACACTGCTTTTCCTTTCAGGTGGAAGCAGGCTCTCTGTGTGTGGGGAAGGGAGGAAATGAGCTGGGAGTCTTCCAGCAAGGGCTCATTTCTCTGGTGTGGCTGGGAAAGGCAGCCCAGACTTCCCAGCTTCCTGGCATCACTGTTGTGTGACATTACCCGTTCTGAATAAAGATGGGTTTTCTTTCTGGTTTTTTTTGGTGGTTTTGTGACTTAAGGTGAGAAAGCAAAGGCCTCCAATAAGGGTTGTACATATTGGAGAGCTTTCAGTAGGCAGGAAGTTATCATAGTTTGTCTCTAGGATTATGACAGAAGCAGATTTAATAGAAAGGCAGAAATGGCTGGGGTTGGTGCTGTGACATTTAAAGCTCTGTAACAGATGTGTTAAAGGCCTCTAATTCAACACATTACAGAAACGTCTCACCAATATGTTTATAGGTTGTGCTTGCTTTGTGTAAAAAAAAAAATAAAATAGAAAAAAGTATTTGGGAATGGAATTCTGAAACTATTATGTGATGCAGATTTATTGTGCTCAGTCTTTTCAAGCTGGCATTGTAATCTATTTTTCTGCAAAGGTGAGGCATCGCCTGCTAATTAGTGTCATTAAATGGGTTAATTTTAAATGAGAGCACACTGAGCTTAAGTTACACTCTCGGTAGATCTACTCAGTTATTTTTATTCTTTTGCTCAAGTATGCAGGGACAGGGGAATACTTTCCACATGTCCCAAGGAATTGCTTGAAAAATGTGTAGTGGTCCATTAAGAAGTCTTGTATGCTTCAGCTAGGCTTGTACTTTCTGTAATAGGTCTTCATCCTACTGGGAATGTAAGGGGGAGTGACACTTCTTATTTATTTGGATATATATTAGACACGATAGATACTCTGTATAAAAAGCAGAGGGGAGAGATGCCTGTGTGCTGAGCCCGCATGGAATGGTTACCTTGTTAGCAAGAGGCCTGTTAATGATCCTTGGTGTCGAGATACAACCCTGTGTAAAGCCTGCCTTCCCCAGCTGGTGCCAAGGAAAAAGGTTAAAGCTAAGAAGGACAAAAAGCTCTCTAAAGCTGCAGTGGCTGCACTTTGGGTAGGCCAGAGGTGTGCTTCTGATGCCAAGGAGACCCTGTTTCTCAGCATGCACTCTGGAGCATCAGAGCTCACTTTGCTCCGAGTGTGGCATATTTGGCAGGAGTGCAGGCCTTTGGTACTGTGTCCTGCTGTTGCCACCCACTGTTCCTAGTCGTTCTGCCACAGCTGCTTGGGGAGATGCTGCTGATCAGATCGAGAAGTTTGGTAAACATAACATGGGATAAAAAGAGAGAGAACTGGAGCAACTGGAGAGCAGCTGGAACTGCAGTGGTCTCGGGGGGCCACCAGGTCTGCTAAAGATACTTTGGAGATTCAAGGCATGACCTTGGAGATGTGGAAGGGACCCTGAGAGTGACAAAAGCCCGGGAGGCAGGGTGTGTAATCAAAGCACTCGTGGAATGTTGGAGCACACTGAGGAAAATGATGGAAATTTGGATCTTTGTCACTTCCATCAATCTGTTACCTGCTATGGTGTCTAGGTTTAGAAATCCTTCAGCTGAGTTTCAATTGCCTCAGCCAGAAGGCACGTGTCCTTGAGTTAAATATCTGTTCCAGCTCATAGTTTTCAAACTTGTCACATGTGTCCTGCCCTGCAGCAGTATGCCTTGAGCTGGGAGTCACCTCCCAGCTGTAACTCAGTTCCAGGCACGTCTCTGGTGCTGGGACAGCAGCACTGGAGCATGGGGCAGGGCTGCCCTGCACACTTTGTGACATCCTTCCCCCAGCCCCTGCAGGGTTGAGGGTGGTGGATTGTCCTGGTTTCGCTGAGATAGAATTATAGAATCAATTTTCTGTTCAGAGAAGCTGCAATTTTGAGAAGACTGCAGTGCTCAGTTCTGTGAGAACAAAGTTGGTAAGACACTTAGTTTGATCTTTGTCACTTCCATCAATCTGTTACCTGCTATGGTGTCTAGGTTTAGAAATCCTTCAGCTGAGTTTCAATTGCCTCAGCCAGAAGGCACGTGTCCTTGAGTTAAATATCTGTTCCAGCTCATAGTTTTCAAACTTGTCACATGTGTCCTGCCCTGCAGCAGTATGCCTTGAGCTGGGAGTCACCTCCCAGCTGTAACTCAGTTCCAGGCACGTCTCTGGTGCTGGGACAGCAGCACTGGAGCATGGGGCAGGGCTGCCCTGCACACTTTGTGACATCCTTCCCCCAGCCCCTGCAGGGTTGAGGGTGGTGGATTGTCCTGGTTTCGCTGAGATAGAATTATAGAATCAATTTTCTGTTCAGAGAAGCTGCAATTTTGAGAAGACTGCAGTGCTCAGTTCTGTGAGAACAAAGTTGGTAAGACACTTAGTTTGTGGCCAGCCATGGTATGCAGGTTTCCATAGCAATCAAGGTCTGCAGCAGCTTTGAGCTAGCCAGGTGCTAGTGCTGGGAGCAGTGAAACCCCAGGGTAGCTGATCCAAGCTGCCAACAGAAGTGTTCCATACTATAAACATCACTCTCATTATAAATTGGGAAGTTTGCTGGTGGTGGGGCTCTTCCTCAATGTCTGCCATGTCTGAAGGGTCTCATCTGTCATTCTGCTCCTGAGGCCTACTCTCCTGTTTGCTGTGACCATAGCACTCTTGCTGGAGCTGTGCTGCTCAGTGCTCAACATCTGGCACACAGCTCACGAACACTGTATGGGCTGCATATAACTTTGTATTTCCTGATAGTATTTGGATTAAGAGTAGTTCTTTATTGTTTTATTTAATATATTTTTATTTCAACCCAAGGGTCTCCATTCTTTTCCTGATTTACCCTTCTTGGGTGGGGAAGGGCCATTTGGTGATAGAACAGCTACCTAAACACAGACATGGATGATCGTGCCAATTGGGAGCTGTGGTTTTGAGGTTGAAGATTCTTAGTAGAAAAATCAGAGAGAAATGAGCGTGTATGTAGCCTAGTGCAATAATGAGAACCTCTATCTGTGGTGATGGTACCCAGGCCGGTCTGGGAAGCAGTGGCTAATGGAGATGTGAAGTCCTGGTGCAGTTAAGAAATATTCAGGCTGGTTTGCTGGGGCTTTCTCTGTCTTATGCATTTCCCTGGGCATTTTGTGTTGGAGGTGATAAGATTTGCCTGCAAGCTGAATGGGCAAGAACATGCCAGGCTTGTGTCCTCCTTGGGCAATAGCTGGGGTTAGAGCTGTATGGCACAGCCTTTGAATCAGCTATCTTAACTTACTTACTAGAAAACTTGCCAGTTCTATACTTTCCATTTATGGGTAGGATAAATGACTTTTGGTATCATAGAATCATAGAATCTTAGGGGCTGGAAGGGACCTCGAGAGATCATCTAGTCCAACCCCCCTGCCAGAGCAGGGTCACCTAGAGTACATCACACAGGAACTCATCCAGGCGGGTTTTGAAAGTCTCCAGTGAGGGAGACTCCACAACCTCCCTGGGCAGTCTGTTCCAGTGCTCTGTCACTCTTACAGTAAAAATTTTTTTTCGGATATTCACCTTGAACCTCCTATGCTCCAATTTACACCCGTTACCCCTTGTCCTATCACTGGTCATCACTGAGAAAAGCCTAACTCCGTCCCCCTGACACTCACCCCTTACATATTTGTAAACATTGATGAGGTCAATTGCAGGCTTCAAGATCTTTACTTTTGTTTTTTTGAGTTGGGACTGCAGCTGAGCTTTTAATTTGATTGTATTTCTGTCAAATACTTGACTGTCTTGATATTGAGACTCAGTTCCTGATTTCTTGACAGATACTGCAGCAGTACATGCTCTGGCATGCCTCTTGCAGCCTCTGGTTGATCCTCATCTAGAAGACAGTCATATGAAAAGTCTGCAGCTGCTCCTTATCATCTTGGACAGAGTGAGAGAGTAGTGAGCTGGGTAGATTTTGCAGTGTCAATCTTCCTGTCAGCTGTGTGACCCAACATATAAAAATCTTGCTTAGCACTTCCCTTGAGAGTTGGGGCAATCCCTTACAAGGCATGCAGAATGACATGTCCTTTCACCTTCTTGAAAAGCAGCACTACCTTTGCCTTTTCTGCATAGGGTTTCTTCCATCATCTTTTTTGTAGGTGCTAGAAGGCACCCAAAAGGCATGTAATCCACATATTTATGATCTGTTTACAGGAGAGTTAACTACTTGTGCTCTATCAGCAAGGTCTTACTTGTTTGGGGCTTATGATGTGGGGCTGTTAGCATTAAGAAGAGCTCCAGTTCCCCTCCATTCAACTGGATGACAGCAGTCATTTGTGATTTCTTGGGAAAATACAGAAGATTGAAGATTGCTCTGTTTAGGAGAGCAGTTAAAAATTTAGAGCTTTTCTGAAAGGCTGTGTGTTGAGGCTGGCACATAACCATACAATTTCTGGTAATTTTTTAGTTACTTGTCTCAAGATATTACTTTCAGGTATGTAGTAGATAGATACTGTAAGAATTTTGTACTTGTCAAAGCACTGATCTCTCAAAGGTGGAATCAAAGGAGTGCTGGCAGCAGGCTTGAGGACATTTCTTCTGAGAGGGAAGTTGTCTGATTTCAATCCCAAAAGTCAAGAAAAAGAAAAGGTGGGGTTCTCATTAATCTTTAAGAACTAAGTACAATTACTGACAACTCCTCCAATGAGTCACTTATTGTTGTGTCACAAGCAGCCAAGAGAGCCAAAAGTATCCTGGGATGCATTAAGAACAGTGTGGCCAGCAGGTCAAGGGAGATTCTCCTCCCCCTCTATTCTGCCCTAGTAAGACCACATCTGGACTACTGTGTTCAGCCTCCCCAGGTCAAGAGGGACAGTTCAGGAGTCCAACTGAGAGCTAAAAGGATGATTAAGGAACTGGAACATCTGTCATACGAGGAAAAGCTGAGAGACCTGGGGCTGTTTAGACTTGAGGAAAGAAGACTGAGAGGGGACCTTATTATATGTCTATAAATATCTGAAGGGTAGATGTCAAGAATGAGCTGGTCTCTTTTCAGTGGTGCCCTGTGGTAGGATGAGGGATAATGGCACCAAGCTATAACACAGGAAGTTCCACCACAACATGAGGAAAAACTTACTTACTGTGAGGGTGACAGAGCACTGGAACAGGCTGCCCAGAGTGGTTGTGGAGTCTCCTTCTCTGGAAACTTTCAAGACCCATCTGGTTTCTGTTTGGTCTGCTCTGGGTGTTCCTGCTGCATCAGGGTGTTTGGACTCAATGATCTTCAGAGATTCCTTCCAACCACTATGATTCTAAGATTTTATTAACCTAGTTATGTTCCCAGTTTAAAAAATAGTTCTTAATGCTTTTGTAGTGACAGTATCTCATAAAGTACAGCAGGAAGACTTGGCAAAATTCAGAACCCAGAGCATAGGAGGTCCTGGCATTTGCTACAACATGACCTGGTGTTGTGAGCTGATGCCATCACAGAGACTTATGTGAGGAAGAAGAAGAACCATTTTCCACACCTGGTCTTTCAGAAGCATCTGGATGACTAACATGGGAACCATAGGGCTTTCACTTGATTCAGGTAATTCTGCTATAGACAGTGTTGCTACCTGGGACTGTCCTATGATAAGCTTGCTTTTGATGTAGAACAGTATTACTGGTCTAGGTAAGATGATTTAAACCTGAATTCCGTGATGTGCTTACAAATTCAGTATAGATTACTTGTGATTCTGGTGTTACAAGTGTGAGTCTTCATGGAGCTTAAGTGTCTGCTGCCTTTGTACAGTGCGTATTGCACCTTGAATCTCCCTGTGAGGAAATCAGATTGCGTGGGTTGCTGTTCAGGAGGCACACTGAAACAAATGAACACTTTCTTTCCACTAAACAAAAGGAGTGTCCTCAGTGGAAATTACACTAGTCCTTGTGGATGAGTTTCTGTACAGTAATGGACATGGAAAAATACTAGAGCTGTACGTGCAGGGAACAGGAGAAAGACATTTTAGTAACAAATTAGAGGAACTTTGTAACATTTAAGGGACAGCAGAATACAAAGCAGGAACTCAAACAGGACCCAGTTAGAGATGCTGATGCCACAAAGACTACAAAGAAGATGCATATTCAGCAAGATGCAGGATCAGCAAAAGAAGTATCCAAGTAATAGCTTACCACAGCGCATGAAGTATCAAAGTAGTAGCTTGTCATAACGCGTGAGCGTGATCAGCATTTACTAACCAATCAGTTAGCATATTGATGATGTATGATCTTTGTAACAAGCCTATATATACCGATGTACCTAACAATAAAGTGGAGCATTCACGATAACTCTATGAGTAAGTGTCTGACTCTCGCTCACCGCAACATCTCCTCTTTATCCTAAGGCAAGATCTAGAACATGCTGTCACAGTCTTTCTCACGCTTTTAATACGATTGTTTAGCCAGTCTCGAAAGAATAAGGAATCTCTGGTTATGTGTGTTCAGTTTCTAGCTTGATCGGTCTGTGGTGGGAGATCCCAGCAGATCAGGTTCTGTGTCATAGTTGGGTGGGGTTCAGTGGTACTTCTGTCTTTTTCGTGTTTACATACTCTCTTGAAAATGAAAGATAACGTGAGAACTGAAGGGATGATGGAAAGAATTTGAATGGCATATGAAACTGTCATCTTTTTTAAGTTTACAAGAAGCAAGGGTAGTAATGAATCTTGGAAGTTTGCGAAACATGCACCTGTTTTTGAAATGGGTTAGCCAGGGATGTAGTTTTTTTGTTTCCAAATTACTGGTCACTTTGGTAAGGTGTGTTGTTAAAGGAGAGAAATAGGAAAATACTTTGGTCACAATGTTAGTTTTGTGTAAGAGATAATATTTAATGAGTACTGGCATTGGAGCATTGTATTTAACTTTGGCTAGTGTGATCTTCAAGTAATCAAAGGGCCTGAAGTTAATTCATGCTAAGCAAGTCCTCAGATAAAGGCCTTTAGGATCTAAGAGGCAGTGCTAACTTCGAAGTTCAAAGTTCAGGGAACAAATACTGTATGTCACCTTTGGCATACTTTGGGCTTGGTTTTGGCTTGTGTTGTTTTGGGGTTTTTTTGTTGTTTTTTTTTAGCTTCCCTGTTCCTTGCAACACTTAGAATTTCATGCCTTGTTACATGAAAAGATGCATTGCAGAGCAAATAAATCTCAAATATCTCCTGTTTGCCATGAGAGTAATAAATAAATTCAAGAGGGTTTTCTCCAGGACTAAGCTATAGTTGATAGTTTTCTGGTTATCTTATGGAGCAGCTTAATGAGAAGGAAGTAAATGTTGCCAAAATTGCTCTGAAATGTAGTAGGTGGTATGTCTAATGTCCACCTGTGGTGGTAGGCATCAGAATGTAGTGGTTGTACGTTCTCCTCTAAAATACTGCTGTTTTAGCCAAGAGCTAATCATACAAAAAATCAGATATAACAAGGATTAATATTTTATTTGATCAATTAGTGTGATTGGGAGAGGGGAGAAGTCACTGCATCAGGCTTGTGGATTCACAGCTACTTTTCCAGTTACCTTTAAGCTTGCTGCTTTTTCTCCCCCTTTCAATTTGAGTTGCACAAGTAAAAGATTTATTTAACTAAATTATTTGAGCACTGGGAGTGTAAAAAAGGCCATACTTAGCCAGTCCAAACTAGTTTTATGTCTCCATGAATGTCTGTGAGCAAATAATTAGAGAAAATACCAGAGCATGTCTAGAGTGACATTGACCTGGGTGTATTTTTCCAGGTTGAAGTGACTGGTTGTTCATTAATTTCAGAGCTGTTGATGTATCTGTTTATATTTCTGGTCTTTACAGCATTTTGTGGTAATTAGGAGCTGTAGGCATGGGTATGTGGTCCAAATTTGAACTTTTAACTAGTTCCCTGATAATTTTACTTGGCTTTAATCCTTATGTTTGCTAAGTAATGAATAATCATTCCATTCTTATTCACTAGCCACATTACTGATGAATTTGTGTATCCTTTATTCACTTGATTTCCAAGTTTCTAGTTGTTTTTTGGTGGTTTTTTTTGTGTTGTTTTTTTTTGTTTTTTCCAAAGAGAGCAAGAAGGGGAGATTCCACTGATTTTTTTTTCTCATTCTTCCATAGCTTTTAGTGAGAAGGGGTAGCCACAGCTGCTTCCTGTTACAGTGCATCCATTGTATATTTAAATATGCATCTAAGTAGTAGTTTATTAACAAATTAAGTATAAAAATGAAAAGTGATCTTTTGTAGATGGTTTTATTTGGATGAAGTGTATGGTGATGCAGCAATTAAGACTTGATGGAGCCAATTAAGCTTACAGGAGGTCTGTAACCGTGTAAAAATATCAGTGTATATTACAAATTTGAAGTTCAGAATATGTGAAGTCCAGAATATAACTCAATTAAAAAACATTTTTCTTTGTAAACTGGATTTTAGAGCTCTGTCTCCCCTCCCTATCATCTATAGCATTTGGTACGTACTAAGAATTACTGTATTTTCTTCAGTTGCTGCAGCTTGTTTGTGAGATTAACATTTTAAAAATAGAATGGACAGACAACATTACAAAATAGACAGAAAGAGGGAGCAATGGTCAATTATTTAAATCTTTATAAAGAAAATAAGCTGTGTTCCAAGATCAGCAATTAGGAAAAAAAATTACTGGCTTTAAAATGGGAATTAGAGGTAAAATAGCTTAAAAACATGCCTCACCTCAACCTTGAAGCATCGGATACTACACTTGTTAAAAACAGCTGTCCCTGTTGCAATTTGTAATGCAATTCTGTTATCAGACTAGTAAATTGTTTCATTTTTACAGCTTCAAGAAACTATTATAAACACCTGAGAGATGATGACAAGATCTAGATCAAGATCACCACGATGGAAACCAAGGTAAATGTTTGTGTTCTGAATACGTGTGTTGTGAAATGTAGCTCTGTATAAGGATTTATAATTAGAACTTAAAACTTGCATAAAACAAAGAAAACTGCATCCACAATTACAATTTGTAAAGTGCATGTTATTAATTATGATTTGGTTTCCAAACTCAACACCTGTGATTTTTTTTTTTTTCCCCAATTTGGAATTTTATTATTACAATTTTTTTTTTCTGTTAAACTGGAGATGTTAAAGTTTTGATGTCTGCTAAGAAGCTTGTTCCACTTGCATGTTTTGGGACTTGGAGCTGCCTTAAACACAAAAGTCAAGCAGCAAACTAGTTAAGGCTATTTTTACTCAAGCACCACCTGGTACACTGAATGTCTGTAACTGTTTTTGCTTCTTGGTTTTCAGGGAGGGCCAGATCAACTGTTAAAAAAAATACTGCTAAGTTCAAACGTCTCAGGCTTTCTGAGCCTTTGGGGCTGATCTGCAAATGGATCTTCAGCACAGTTAGATGTGCCTTGTAGCATAAAGTGAACTGAAAACATGGGAGTCAGTGCCCTTCTTTTTGGACATTAGCCTAGTGGCATGTGTGATTGATGCATGTCACCAGAATAACATGGAGGTTGCTTTATGCTGTTAGTTTGTTAGTGAGCTGCATAATTTTTAGGACTTGCAGTGCCAACTTGAGGTGTTATAACTAGGAGGTTGGAATTATAAGCTCTCAAGGGCTATTACTGTTTAATATGAAACTACTTTTAAAATGTTTTTGGGTTGCTTTTTTAAAAAGACTAATTAAGTTGTGATGACCAAGAGAGTTTGTTAGATAAAATAAGTGTGGGGGTTTTTGTTTGTTTGTTTTTAGAAAGAGAAATCCTGTTTACTTCTATACCAGATTGATAGTTGTGAACATCCTTTGGGTGAAGGGCAGGGAGGAATGCCCCAGCTCTCATTAAAATGAAAGCCTTAACCAGAACAGTATGGGGCAGCAGCAGGCGCAGTGCAGGTGCTATTGGAAGTTAGCTGTTATGGTTTCATGAAGATCTGTAGTCCTGAGTTTGAACTTCTTTGCAAAAAGGGAGAAAATAGTTATACCAAAACATACATTTGCAATATTTGTACAAAGGAAGTGATTTCCATAATTTTTTCAACTCCTATTTTTTTGCTGTTTTTAATGAAGAGTTTATTGAGAGCTTAAAGTGAATACTTTAATGCAAGTGGAAGTGTCTGAGACTACTTTCAGGTTCTGGCTAGTGCCTTGTGCTGTTTTTTTTCTTGATTTAAGGAGATTTTGGCTAAGAACTCTTTAACAGGTTGCTTTTATTTTTGTAACTGTAGGTGGAAATGCAAAGCTGAGTGATGCAATTGAATGGATCTTATCAATTGAAGCTTTAATTACAAAAGTTGTAGGAAGTGTGGAAGTGCATATATATACATGTGTATACATGTATGTGCATTTATGCATAATCATACAAAAAGACCAAAACATCCTTCTGAAACGTCTTCTTTTCAGTAGGAAAAAGCCTACTTGTTTTCCATTTTATATAGTCTATTTTATAAGGTTTTAAATCAGTTTTGGGGTTGTTTTGGCATGCAAAGAAAACCTGAAAAGTTTTCGGTTTTTTTTGCTTTGGTTTATATGCATTTTTTTTCCCCTTCCTTTTTTCTTTTGGCACTGAAAAAGTTAGGGAATGCTTGAGGATTGTGAAAATGTGTATAACAGTTGTTTTCAAAGATGTGAATACCTTATATATACGAAATTAGTTCAAAATGCAAAGAGAAAAATGATTGACTTACTAATACTTCAAGTGGGTATTTTTACTGTGAAAACTTTCAACAGAGTAAAAGTAAGTGTGGTACTCTAGCCAGGCAATTAACACCTTAAGTATCTCAGCTTTAATGTTTTTTTACCAGTAGATTAGAATTGTGTTCTGAACAGTTCTTCCTTGGGGAGTAGATACTCTTATTAAGTGGTTGATTCAATTTTATTGGACTACTCAAAGTGGATTTTATTTTTGCCTTAGGTCCTTATCTCCAGCATTTAGGAGTCCAGAGCACCATAGGCAAAGGTATACTCATATTAATTATGACTGTGAATATAAAAACTTCCGTAAGGACCCAAAGAAGCCTATGCCTTGGAGAACAGATGATGAAAAATACGGACAAAGCAATTCCAGGTTTGCACCACATGGTAATAACCACCAGAGAATGTATGAACGTAGATCGCCTTCACCAAACCTGAAGAGAATTCCTATGGAAGATAGTTACAGTCATAAGCCCTACAGAACATACACATCTGAAAGAACTGAAAACAATAGGAGGTGCCAGTTACCACCAAAATACTCGGAAATACCATATGAAGAGCGTGATCGTCCATTTTATCAACACAAAATGGAAGACAGATACATGTTTGAGCATTACAAAATCAGTGGAAATGAAAAAGGAATGAAACCTTTTCATAGACCATTAGGGGCTTCTTGTAAACTTGAAAGAAAATGGCACGAAGATGACTTGAGGCACCAGAGGTTACATGAAGAGAAGTATGGTCAGTCACCCAGAAGAGTTTCTGATGAATTTACGGCAAGGAGCTCTTTACAGAAGAGGTATAGGAATAAAATAATTAAAACCTGGGTATTGTGGTGTAAAGCCTCAAGTGAAAGTCTGTTTTCATTATAGTTGAAGATAACCACCTTGAAACACGTTGGCCACTTTGTAGTTTAATTATGGGCGACTGGTAGTAGTGAAGTAATTGTCTTTTAAGTAAATCGTATTGATGGCTAGAGTATGAAGGGATAATGTGTCCCTCTTAAGAGCCCCTGCACATCTGTACCTTGGCGTGAGGGATTGTGGGTTAACTTGCCACGCATTCTGCTGTTCAACATTCTGCACATATAAGTTCTCACTTTCTTCTCTAGTGCAAGTGTAAATTGCTTTATGTCAACACAGGTATCCTGAAGATCACGATTACAGAGAATATGGGCACACGTCTAAAAGGGCTAAAGAAATGGAGAGGTATGACGGTGGAGAAGTAGCAAGAAATTCCAAGTGGAAGCAAGAACGTTTTTTTCCACCCTACCAAGAAAAGGAGGAGCAAAGAAATCTGGGTGCCCAGTCCCACCGATCGGCTGAAAGGGAGTACTCAGAGGGTTCTGTCGCAAAGATAGCCTATGAGTATAGTCACAAACGGCGCAGGCATCCGGTCGGGGAAAAGCCTTTTCCAGATGATAGAGCTCAGAAGTACGTGAAGCAGGAAGACCAGAAATACGGTGCTTCTAAGGGTGCCTGGAATAGCAAAGAGTTAGATTACTTTAGCAGTGGAAGAGCGAGACGGAGTGAAGAAGGGCACGTTGAAGTACCTGTTAAATATAGTTCAAAGAAGGGCTGCAATGCTTGTGTTAACTCTTCCGAAGTGGATGTTGATCTGAGAGCTTTTAAAAACAAACTACAGGAAAGAGTAAGGAAAGAAGGTGAAATCGGGAAAAAAGTAGATTCCTCCGATAGTCAGCATGATTCAAGTCATAATGTTTCAGATGTGAAAATGTCAGATGTCAACTGTAGGAGGGAATGTCTCACAATCAAAGTGGATATGAAGAAAATGGTGGCCAAGTACAGGTATTGGTTTCCCCTTACCTTTTCTTTTTTCCTGTCTCTTTACAGTTTATGAATATTGGAGGAAAACACAGTTTCTTTAAGAGGTAACCGTGACAAATGAAGGTTGTACCTTTTCATTTTAATTTAAAAGGTTAATTTGCCCAGACCAGAAACTTACAGCCTACCTATATTAAACAAACAAACAAATAAAAAACCCCCAAAACACACCAAAAAATCCAGAAAAAAACCCAACAAAACAAAACCACAAAAAAGCCTCCTCCATTTCATGGAGATGTAGTAAGAGGTGGAAAGAGCAGACAGGCCTGATATGAAGCTGTAGTTTAAAGTTGCTTTTAAGTAAGTGTATTGCTTTTACTTCAAAGCAAAGAAACAAAAGCAGAAAAGCCTAGTTCTATGCTTTCTTCTGGAATATTATGGCTTTTTTTTTTTTTTACTGAGTCATCCCTCATTTCTGCTAAAAACTACATAACCTTTAAATTACATAAATCTCAGACACAGGTTCAGATGTTCAAGGATTCAAGTTAAATAAAGCAGTCAAAAATTAAAGACCCCTGGGTTATGTTATTTGTTGTAACAAGTAGAATGGCAATCTGTTGATGTATCAGAACTGAAAAGGAGTGGAGTCTGCTTCTATCTTTTGTGTAATATTCACGGTTGCCTTTAGCATTTCCAATGCTGGCTGAATTGGAAAAAAGTGGTAGAAAATCTAGATAATGGATACGTCATTGTAGAGTAAGCAGCTTGGTTTGTATAGATATTTTTGCAGGCTTTTCTGGACTATTACCTTGCTGTTGTGAGCAAGGATGTAATGTAAAGGCAGTAATCCCATTTTGAAGGGATTACCTTCCTTTCCAAAGTGATCGGTCTTAATTTTAAAGGTATTCTGCCCCTTGTCCCAAATAAAACATCTATATATTTTTTTTCCTTTTCCAATATTTCAGAAACATGTAATACAGTGGAGAGTTAAAAAGACAAGTTGCTATGTGTACATAAGGGGCTAGTATTAAAGACTGAGGAAAGGAAAGGGGAGTTATGCCCCTTCCCCCCCCACAGCCCCCTTTTTCTGGAGGATAATGTAAGGAAAATAACTTATCATTGGGTTTTATTGCAAGCCCATAGGATAATTCCTGTATCCAGTATCCTCTTACTGCTGTTTTTGGAAGTCATGCACAATGGACATGGTAATTATTTGCAGCCTGAAGAAACTGCTGCCTTGATTACAGCTAATTTAATGTGTGGAAGGTTTGTTTCTGCAGCCAAAAGTGGTAAATCTTTTATTTTCTTTAAAGATGAGAACACTAATTTTGTGGAAGCTGATGACTGGGAATATTTGTACTGCCTTCTTTAGGCATTTAACAAATACCTGACTTGTATTCTTCTCAGCAGAGTAATTTCTTTCTTCATAAACCTGGGTAGCAGATTAAAATCCTCTACAATTGAGATTGTTTGGTTTCCCACTTGCATGGGTTTATTTCCAGTTTGCTGGGGACAAATAGATGACTTCTGGCGCCTGCTAGAGGCTACTTCTGACACAAATTTTATATGAAATTCCAGTCCAGCATGTTTCAAATTCAGGATTGGCAGGCTCTTAATCACTTTGCAGAACACACTGTAACAGATTTTATCCCAAAAGCTTTTACATGGGCTCCTGGAGTCCTCAGTTTGCCTTTTTCTTGCAACAAGAACAGCAGGATTTTTGAAGTGTTGGCTTCCTTGTCAAAATACTTCTTAAGCAGCAATGCAATCATTTGGGGTGTCAGCTTACTTAGAAGGAGTGAAATTTGACAAAAAGATGTTAAACACATTCTTAAGTTCACACACTGCCACTGGAAAGCCGTTTCACTAGGCTCTAGTGATGATTCCGTTCCCAAAGATGCTGTGAGATTTTTACATCTCCAAACTGTTAGTGAAAATTGTCAGGTGGCTCTTTATAAGCAAAGACACATAATTGCCGTCCTGAGTTATAATGAATAAGTATACCAGGATCTTCATTTGCCTTTACTTGATAATCTGGACAAATTAATTTTAAAATTCACAAACTTCATATTATATATTTCACCAAAACAAGGATTTCTGAAAGTGTAGTAATATCTCTGTATTTTATTTTAGCTTTTCTTCCTTAGGTCCTTACAAGGTTTTTTTTATGTTAAAAAAAGATCATAATGAGATTCCATTAAAACACATTTATTCCTAAAATGAATTTCTTAATATTTTTTTTTTCTACTTGTCTGTTTGAAGTTCTCAGATATAGTGAAATCTTTTAAAGTGAATATCTGCAACTTTTTATTCTAGGACTGCTTCTAGTCATACTACAGAGAGACAGATGTCCCATGATCTGGTTGCTGTTGGCAAGAAAGCTGAAAACTTTCATCCGGTGTTTAAGCACATGGAATCTGTAACACAAAGTGTAGAAAATGACCCATCAAGAGAATTTACTCAGGAAATAATCGCAATTATTCATCAAGTTAAAGGTGGCTGTAGTATTTGGAGTATATGTATGTGTTTATGTAGTTATAATTATTAAAAACAAATCCAATTAATTAGATACGCTCTCCTTGTAAGTCTCAGGTGTTTGCATTCATTTGTTCTTTGGCTTCATTTTGTATTGTTTAAGGAAAATGCAAGTTGAGGATTTAAAACAGTGAGGTGGAGAATGATGGTAAGAAGGTCTCAGTCCATAATAGAGGCATTATTGTGGAGTGTAAAGGTTGTAAGGACTTAATGCTAGTGTTTAAGGCTAACCTGCTTCTTTAGGAAACAGGAGAAAAAAGGAGCTTTGCTGTAGTCACAACTTTCTAGTTATATACAGTTCATTTAAACTTTTCAGATTAGTATTTAGACTGGCACATCATGGTCAGCATTGAACTTTATTTATAGGTTCTAGTCATTTGAGTAGTACCATGATATAGATGACAAATAGTTAACTTTCTGTTCAACTTTAATATTATTAAATAAGAAGGATGTCTAAGTTGGGCTGGCCTAATCTTTCATTTGTGAATGTTAAACTGCAAGTGGAAATAGTTTGAAAATTAATCTTGGAAGTTGTCTTAGTATCCTTAAGTGTTAGTAATTTAAAAGATAGAATTACCTACTGTGCATTTCGATCACTGCAAATAAACAGTCTTGTATTTAATATCTGTTCACAGCAAATTATTTTACATCCTCTGACATAACTCTACATGAACGGTTCTCGAAAATTCAAGATAAACCGATTGCAAATATGAATGAAGTTAAAATATGCTTGGATCCAGAAATTCACAGGTAATTGACATGGTTTTTGCCTTAATTTATTTTCATTAAGGTTATTAATCTTCTGTAGACTTTATACAATGCACAGTGTTTTTTCTCTGGCTCTAAACTACCTGCCCATTCTCTGTAAAGAATTATGTAGTTGATCAGTAACAGTAATGCTTTTGCTCTTCATAGTGATGACACTTATGTGTATGTAATTTTGTTCCAGGAGGATTGACATGTCTCTAGCAGAACTTCAGAACAAACGAACTGTGCCATCTGAATCTCCCCAGGTATTTTGATTACTTAATGTTTTTGGCAAGCAGTAAGTTAAAATGATACTGATGTAAACAATATTTCCCCCTGGCTATAAGTAATTTTTATACACTTTGAAGACAATCAGTTATTCTGACTGTTTTGAAAGCAATGCACACTTCAGCATATTTATAGATACATATTTATACAAGTACAAGTGTACTTAGTTTGCTGATGGATAAAACACAGGTGTGTTCTCCAGAGTTGCTGAAGTGTGGTTATTACTGCTGCTTGAATCTGTTTGTCCCTATCTGTTTTTAAATAATGTAAATACTAATTAAGTGACCGACATATGGCACTTACTGTCCCTCTGAGATTAGAAGAAGCCTTAATGTTTTTTCCTACCCTAATTTTAGAATGTCCTGACACTACACATAATTCCTCAGTATGCTATTTCATCCTATGCTTTCATCCAGGGACAAAAGATTTTCTGTCTTCTTTCAATCTATGCTTACTGTGATTAAGTTACCTTTTTTTTTTTCTCTAGTACAGGTATATGGAGATTCAACTTAAGAATAGTAGAACCTTTTAAGATTTTCTGGAATATATGTGAATGTGTTTGCCTTGGTAACTCCATGCAGAATTCCAGTGCTCTGTTCACTGTTATTTGGAAACTTGTAAAAAGGCAGATGGTGCAAGAAGGGGTAATTGCTTAGGACTACTTTTGTTACTGTTTTGGACTTTGGATCCTCGGATTGATGTGCATCTGTCCCATGTACAGATAGTTGACCTATGTTAACAAGGTTATATACCCAATGGAGCCCTGGAAGGACAGAATCACGTCAGCGTTCAGTTATTACTAGCTAACTTTAACCTTTCCTCTTAACTAGAACATTACGAGAGTGTTAGAAGATCCAAACGATCTACGACATGATATAGAAAGGAGAAGAAAAGAGAGACTGAAGAATGAAGATGAGAGAGTGTTTCATGTAGATGGTGTAATGCCAAGGTAATTGGCAGGTAGCAGTATTTTTGGCCCAAAATTGTAGTTGTTTTATGCACTTATTTTTTGACTCTTCTACAGTCCCTTCATGTTTGTTGTGATTCTTTTCCATGGGTTGTCCTTGGAAGTTTAACTTGGACTGAAATCCATCTGACATATATTGCAAAGTACTCTGGAATGGAGTGTTACCTTGAAAGAGGTTAAGCAGTGGGGGGGGAAAAATTAAAAGCAAGCTCACTGTAGCACTGAATGAGAAGAGGGGAAGAAATTAATTCAAAGATGCTTAGCTATTTTTAAACTCCTTGATGTGCCTATAACAACATTTTTTTGGTATTTTGTAATTTCATAAAAGCATTCTAGGATGAATACATTGTTGGTTTTCCCTGATTGTTCTGTAATGGTATGTGGAATATCAACAAAGAATGGGATTTTTTCTGAGTCTTGGGGATTTTTGTAATAGCTTCTTACTGTTATGAACTCTGCCAACACATTTGTTAAAGGTGTTTGGCCTAGAGGTGTTTGCTAACCTCAGTCATCCTGTTTTACTTTTGATGTTGTGAGGTTGGTTGATTAGAGAGATGACTGGACTTATTTGTGTTAGAAGAAAAGTTGATTAAAGAATTGCCAGAGTGTAATGAAATTTATCTACACTATAGTCATGAGTTGCACATGGCTCTTAATATGCTGCTATTAATTAATTTTAAAAGCCATGTATAATGGCAAATAGTGGCTGTGCACATGTGCTTGGAAAAACTGACTTGTGAAGCTGCAGAAAAAAATTATTTCTTGTATTTGAGATTGTTTAAACAGAAAAAATAAAAGTTATCAACTAGAAAAAAACCATAAACTTTAAAAATATCAGAATGTTGCATACAGCCTTTTATGTACCTGGGGCTATATCTTTAGTCTATGTGCGGTGTGATGAATCTGGCAAGGCTTTTATTTGCCACTTTCACAGTTACTATCTTGCTTATCTTTTGTGTGTGATGCTTAAAGCAAGAAGCTAAAGCTTCTCTAGAAAGTGTAGCTGTGCTGGAGTTCGATGTGAGGAGAGGTTACACTGTAAGAGTTGGTGGACAATGTCATGTGAGCTGAAGGCTGTAGTGGTACGGAAGACTGGTAGAATTTTCCCAAAATAGTTTTTTTTCATAGTTCATATTTGGGATGCTGGCAATACTTAAGAGCTAGTCCAGTATTCCTCTGTTTTTACCTTACTAATTTATTTTGCAGATATGAAAGTGGTTTCTGTATGTTTGGTGAACTATGAATTTTGACTTTTGGTGGTGACTTTTCATGGTGTATGTTTTACTTGGAGGTTTACTGACACATCTGTATGAGCAATGTGGTCAGTAAAATACCTTAACACCAAAACCAACCAAACTAAAACACACTACCCCAAACCAAAAACAATATCAGAAAAAAAAAAAACCACAACAAAAAAGCAAGCAAAAGCACAAAGCCAGAGCACTCTGCTTCCTGAGGATTAAACTGGAGCACCTAGATATTTATCTGAACTTCCGTGGGATTTAGGATTTCATGAAATGGAAACTTCTGCACAACTTTAAAGATTGTGTGACAGCTACTGAAATGCAGAAAGCATTTTCAACCAGCGGAGGGCAGCAGTGACCAGCCGTGCAGGCACAGGGAGAGTGACCTGCATAGCAAGGATTTCAGGGAGGCAGAGTATCTTTGTGAATTTGTTACTGCATAAGAGAATACAGCTTGCCGTATAATTCTGTGCAACCTGGGCCTGAGTTTAGTCAGAGAACTAGTATTCTGTTGAATGCCCTAGGAAAAAAAATAGTTTAAAAACGTCACTTTGCCCTTCTAAGTGATACAGATGCTAGACATAGGTCTTTAAAGTACAGAGCTTTTATATACTATGGCTTTAGATTTTGATTGTGTGCTCTCTCTCTTTCACACATACGCATCAGGAACCAGCAAAGCTGCAGTCTTGCAAAAGTACGAAACTCTCAACTTGATAGCTTCCAAAAGCCTATGAGGTTCTTTAAGCCACCTTTCAGGAAATTTATTGGGAAACCTCACCTGGTAAGCCTAAATGTAGAATTAGTAGCTTCTGCTTTTTGTTGTTATTAAATTTATAATTATTTTTTTGCTGCATTGTCTGTGCTGATGTGAACTTAACCATCTGTGATGTCTTGGCCTTTTACATTTCAAGTGAAACTTCATTATCTTCAACTTTGCTCAACAATAAAACTACTCAAATTCACAGTTCTAGTGCAAGAATGTTTCCTCAGATATTTGTTGACACATAGATTCATGCAAGTGACCCAAAACCACTTTTATGGCCAAATGCTGATACAAAAAAAAAATCTTTTGCTTTTACACACCTGTGCAGTACTTCATAACAACTTTACTATTGTTTTTTATAACTTTGTAGCTGGCCAGGACTTTGTTGTTTCAGAAAGTTTAGGTAGGTATGTTAGATAAAATCAAAACATTTTTTCAGCTAGTTTTGAAATGAGGTGGTCAACTTTAGATCTCTTACTGAATAGCAGGAACAGGTCAAACTAGACTTTTGAAATAAATTTTAGGTTCAGAATTACTTACTGAAATTAATTTATTAAAGGGCTTTATGACATAAAAACTTATCTTGCTTTGTAGCTCAGTGAAAGAAATTTGTAAATATTACTGCATTTCTTCCACTCAGTTATGTTCTACCTGAACTATAAATTAGAAGGCCTTGTTATTGGGCAGGTAACCTGAGGTAATGTGGAACAGCTTAAGAAAAAGAATGACATTTTTACTGATCAAAGCTAGTTTGGGCACTTATTCTTCTTTAGGCTATCTTTCTGTGATATACTTTAATAGTGAAATGCAAAAGACAGTTACATTAGATTCAGTAGAAATAAATTAGTCTCTTTTGAAAATGCTTTCTTAATAAATGTAGTCTTATTTCCAGATGTTTCTGCTTGTTTAACTTGGAGAACTGGTGAGGCCAGAAAAGCTTTATTAGTGTGTGCAGTGTAATTCTAAAACATCTTTTTTTTTCTTCCTCCTGATGGGTGCAAAATGAGGAGGAGACTAATGTAAATTGTCACTTTTTATACATTGTAACTAATATCCTATGGATGGAGTTTCAACAGACTGAGACTTCTGACCATCAAAAGTATCTTTTAATTAGTCAAAGTTCTGATCATCACCGAAATGTAGCCACCTTGCAGATATATAATAGTGCATCTTTCAGTGTTAAACAACACAAGTTTTTAATGGTAAAAAATATTACTTAAGTAATATAGGAATTGCAAATAAAAAAGGGAGTTAGTTTGAAATAAACTGTGTTGTTGTTAGATGTGCTAAAGATTCAGGAAGATTGCATTTTGGTATCTAATAGTGAGTTGCAAACATACAGTTTTGAGAAAATGCTGCACTGTAGTGAGGAGTTACCCATTCAGAACAACAGTAGCTATGGAAGCATGGGTATCACAAATGCAAGGCATCCTAGAGAAAGAATGACTCTTCATTAACTCAGCCATGCAGAAGCAGTTTGCAGACAAGTGGGAAGATAAAATACTTTAGTTTGCCATCCATATTTGTCAGTAAAAATAGAATGAATTGATGCTTGCCAACTGGCTCAGTAGGCTTGCAGGCATTTTACAAATCTGTCTGCAGTACATTAATTGGCACTTCTTAATTGCATCTCTTCTGTTTTTATGTTTCTGTTCTTGCCTTTTGATTCTTATTCTGCTCCCCTTGTCTTGTGTTTCCTGTGTATCCAGTATGTCTAAGGCTCCTGTTTATCTAGTATGTCTAATGCTGAATAGGTAAAGTTATATTTTCCTGCAAAGCAGATCACTAATACAGCTAACTCCTATCTGAGGCAGTACAAATAAGTTAGCTCCAGTAGTGTGGCACTTCCCTTGACATATAGACGTGTTGTGTGAGAATGTGTAGTGCTCAAATGGCTTTCCATGAAGGAGTTCCTCAGGACTGGGTGTGATTGGGAAGCTTATCCTGGTGGGTGTTAGCTCAGGCTTGATCACCATACATGTAAGCTGCTAACACTGCTTTAGTATTTGTCGTGAGGGTAAAGTGGAGTGGCATCCAAGCAGCCAACTGTAATTTCAGCCACATGTACAATTACTGTGTTGATTAAGTTTTCTGTAATTAATTCAGGGCTGTGTGACTATATTCACTACTACTTTGTTTGGAAACGTGGTATTAGTAGAGTTGAAAGGAGCTTTAGGGGAAAACAAAATTAAGGAAGGTAGAGGCCATTTGTAACTGCTTTCTGCAGGAGGACAAATGTTTGGAATTTGCCATTCAGAGACTTGTATCACAATAGTCTGATTCAGGTGTGAACACTGCTGGGCACCTTGAAAAGTATAAAGGACTATGACTAAAACGCAGCGTTTGGAGTACAATACATTGGATTTGAAAAGTGGTTTGATGGGTGGACCAGAGCATTGGTGCTGGTTCAACCACACCTTTTACGAGCTCTCCAGTTCTGTTTGGTGCTGTGGAAGAGATGTAGCAATAGCACGTTGTATTAAACACGTGGAGACGTATGCAAAGGATACCTATTATTACTTCTATTGAGGAGAGGTTCCACCTATAATCTTAAAAGCAAACCCTTGGAAATCCAAAACAAAACCTGTAACCTTCAACACTCTTCAGGTTTGTTTGCTCTTATTTACAGGTAAATAGTGAGAAAAAAGTGCATCAGAGAGCCAGGTTTCAAGTGACAAGTGTAACAGTGCCAAGACTCGGAAAATACAGCAAAAATAACATTTAAAAACAGTATTTGACAGTAAAACCACTTCAGCATCTTAAATTACAACACAGGAGTTAAAAAAATTAATGTATTGTGTAAATATTAGCACATTTTAGTCCTTGTTAGTGACATTTCATTGTGGATTTTATGACTGTGACTTAAGGAGCTGTGTGTATCGGCATTGGTAAAAGAGAGCTGCTTGAAAACTGGAAGTCTGACCAGTAGACTGCATCTGATGCTAGGATGTTGCCTAATGTGAGAAGAGATAATGTGTCGGTCATTTTAAAGTGTCCTTATAGTAAACTATCAAAATGTGATATTAATACCACTTCTTGTTATCTTGTTAAATGGAAGATACTAGTTGTTTGGGTTAAAATTAAACATAGGAATGGCTTTGACTTGGCTGGCATGCTTTTGATATCCCATGATTAACCAATATGACCTTCTCAGTGCAAGGTATGAGCACCTTTTAAAGCAGGCCACTGAAGTGGGTAGGTGTTTCTTATGTTAGTATTTGGTAACTGAAGCTTGAGCTTAAACTTGAGAAGAACTTGTGCCTTGAAGGTTCAAGTGTTTATCTAGCTTTGGTTGTAAGAAATGTCCTTCTAGCCTGTACTCTATTGACAAAAAGAGGATAGGTAAAGAGTAGAAGATGAGAAGAAGCATCTGTTTGTACTTTCCCTTTTTTAAAATTAAGAAGTACTGTTTATGAAATTCCCGAAGATTAGATTGTTGTATCTTTTCATTAAGTAGTTCTAATGTTTCTATTTCCATTAATGTGCTTTGAATCTTGAGGGAGGTGGGAATGGGAATGGGTGTATCCAAAGTTAGTTGAGACAAACTTTATTTTGATTCCCAAAGGTTTATTTTTAACTGTAATGCGAAATTGTGGTGGTTTTTTTTTTTTCTCATATTGCTGAATTCTCAGCTTTCAGGAGGAGTGTACTTCAACAGGGAGGTTCCTGATTGATGTATCTGTTGTATGGAGAAAGTTAATTTGATTTCATGGAATATCTTCATATTTGTAAATTAAGAAGGGAGCTGGGAAGTTCCTGACATGCTTTTTCTGCTCTGGACTTATTTTTTTATACCTTTTCTTCTTGGAAAAGCCATTTTAGTTACTTTGATCTCACTTCATAATGTCTTTTTCTCTTTTTGTTTGCTGCTGAATCCCCTCTTGTCAAGGCATTTTAAGAAGCTAAATACTTGACTTTTAGGGAATAATAATAATTAAACAAGCTAGCTAGCTTAAATCCCAGTTAAAAGTTAACTAAGATAATTCTGTTGTTTATAGCCTGTCCACCCCCATTAGTACAGATGTTAGATAGCATATCCTAAAGTGTTTATGCCACTAGAGAGGTTTGTTACCTTGTTAGAGAACAGAAATTCTGTAAACAGCAAGGCATGCATTTGCATTTATTATTAGATTAGTATTTATGAAATATTTAATAAGAGTTCTCTTCTTAAGCTCTTTTTAAAATGTATTTGAAGCTGGTGAAATTTCCTTTGAAAAAAAAAGTTCAACAGTAACACTTCTGTGATTATTCAAGAATGGACCATTAAAAAATATTAATTTGATTGTCAGTAGTTTTAGCAAGTCCATTCTGATGATGTAGTATATGCTTTGATATATATTTATAATGGTATGCAATGATGGAAAAGAGTTATATTCTAGCTGTGTACATCCTCTCAAGGTAGCTATCATAGGAAAAGTTGAAAAAGGGCAAAAATACACAGGTATGACAGTGACTGGAGGGAGTGCTCTATTTTTGTGTGTTTCTGTGGCAGGCAAGTAATCTTCAAAATGCTTTCCATAATACAGAGTTAAAAGTAGAATCTTCTAAGGACTAATGTAATGTGCTATGCATTTGTTGTCTAGTTTCTGTGGTGGTCGGCACAGTAACAGTGCATATGTCTCCCCTAAACTATGTTAATCTTTGATGACCATATGCTACCTAGGGATGTCCAGAGTCTAATCTTGTTGCCCTTATTTCTAACTCAAGGGATGACTCCTACAGCAGCCTGTCTATTACACTTGCATGCAAATTGAGGCATCTGTTCCGGGGAGGCAGCAGTGGAGAAATTTAATTGGGTTGCTACCTGCTTAAGTATCTCCAAGATCATGATATTCCAATAGGGTTGGTCTGTATTCTCTTCTGGTTCTGTGGGCTCTGCCTTCACTTTAGTCAGCTGGACTCACAACCTTATGCTCCCTTTACTCTTCTTCATTCAAACTGTCATTGTGTCAAATGCTCTAAGATTGAAAGAGTTGCAATAGTAGTATATCCTGGAAATGTTGTATGTTTTATTGAACAGTTTAGTACCCTTAAGCTAATAACACTGTTTTCCTACTAGAATTCTTACTATTCTTCAAAATCGAGCAATACTTACCCTCACAGACACATTAGAGGACACCTTGAAAATGCAGGACCCATCAGAAGACACTTTAAGGTACCGCACAGTTTTTATCAGATGTGTTACATAGAATAGTGTTTTGATCCTGTTGAGTTCTGTAGCAGGAGACATTTATTAAGGTATTAAGTGCCATGAAAAATAGTGTCATCATAGCTTCATTGTTTCCACTGAAGTAATGGCAGGCTTAGCTTTTAGTAGGTAAAAGCGCTGGCAGTGACTTGAGCAGGGTTGTCCAGTATTGTATCTGTGCAGTTGAAATAAACAAGTTAACTGCAAAGTTGAGAATGAGAATTGCAGGAATTAGACAATGACTGGAAAGCTCATCTAACAAGCTGGTCAACTTTCTTTCCTTCACCTGAAGCATGTGGAAGCCTGTACTATTTCCCAAGACTGAGAGATGTGAATTGTGTTGTTCTTCTGGTTTCCCTGTGGTAGGCATATACCTGCTTAAAGAATTTACTCACACTTAGTTGTATTGTGCCTGGACTCTGATGCTTTTCAAGAAAGGGGTTAGCATTTAATAGCCTTCTGTATGTGTTTTCTGCATACAAGCACCATAAGAGTAACCCTGGAGGACTGGTGGGGCAGCTTCTGAGTTATCTTCTACATAGTGGGTGGGTGAAATGGCTTGGGAAATAACAAAAACTCTGCATTTGCATAAAGGAACCTCGGTTCTGTACAGTCCTTTCTTAGCTGCTCACCAGCCACAGAGTGGAAAATAACAGTGCAAAAAATGATACCAAAGTTACTGCAACTGCAGAGCATGTGATTTTTCTTGAAGTGATACTTTGTCAAAAGGAGACTGGTTTCCCCAAAGTAATTGAGTCACTCTCAAAAAGGTCTATTTCTATGATAAATTTTGTTCTCTCCTACCCTTTAAAGGTGTTTGTAAAAGATGACAAGAATTGTACATGGTTAGGATGTTTCCTCTTTTTTAGCTGGAAAGCCATTGTTTAAATTTCAAGGAGAGGTAACCTTTATTTTTAAAGGATTAATATATACAGGAATGCTTTCTGTCAGGAGAACGTTGGAAAAATTAAAATGGCAGTACTAGGAAACTATGAGCAATTATGATAAATGGCGGTTTTCTTAGTCTGAAGATTTTTATTGCTATTTTGTGGGAAGTCTGACTGCTTAAGAATGAAAACTTTTTATAACTTCAACAGCTGTGGTCAGTGTTGAGCTTACCATATCCTTTCTGTGTATTTATAATGCCTTTCATCTTGTTACCTTTGTGACCTCTGCTCCTGTTCCCACACTAGGATAGTTTACAACATTGCAGTCTGAAGGTGACAAAGGCACAGAGCAATGAATGTTTGTTCGGAATATAAGATCTTAACACTATAGGAAAAATACATATACTGACTTCTTTTTAATACGACTCTTATGCTCACTGTGTGCACCAATGGCAGGCTTGACATCACTGAATTTTTTATCAATAGTGAAGTGTTGTCTTAAACTTTTTGATTGATGCTGGTTTACTTTCAATAAAGTTTGAAAAAATCTTTGTTGCACAATACATTTACTTTTGTTTTGTGCAGAAGATCTTCAGATGTTTTAAACAGTGAGCACAATACAGCAGTTCTTTGGGCCACTTGGTAGCAGGTGGTCTTAGGAATATTAAATGGGAAATGAAGGAGGAGGTCCTACACTTGGAAATGCACCCTTCTGTTGCTCTGTACTGTATGTTTTACATGTGTATAACTGTAAATATAAACTATTGAGTTTTGGTGCCCTCATTTTGTACTTTTATTTTTCTCCCTTCCCCACCCATACAGAGCAACTTTGCAGATGGCCGTTTGCAATCCCATTATATATCAGGCTTAGTACAGAAAGGTTTATATATTCAGGCTAAGTACCAGCGGTTACGTTCTGTTGGTGTAAGGGGATTTACCACTAATAAATTCAGAGATGGATTTTTGAGAAAAGAAAAGGTAAGTTGGCTTAACTTATTTTTTTACTAAGCCATTTATGAAATACGAATATTTGTAAGATCCATTCCAATTTTTTAAATCCCCATGGGATAACTTGGATGGGATTTTCTGGACTATTGGTTCTTTGTATTTTACTGGCAAACTTGATCGTGCACTCCTGTTTCCTCCATGTTTATTTCATGGAAATTTACTGAAACCTCTGAGTAATTTCAAATCAGAGGTGGCCTCTGAGGTTTGGCAGTTACCTCTGTTTTGGTATTCTCTCCTAGAGATCAGTTTGTATCTTTTCCTAATGATAGGAAAAGAAAGTGGCCCTCTCTGTAAAAATATGATGTCCTCTTAGCCTATAGTTTTAAATCAACACAAAGGATAGTAATATTTTTTTTTACTACCTTTCTGTGTTTCTCTTGTTCGTTATGTTACCTTAAATTGATCATGTGCTTTAAAGTACACACTGGAGTGCTGTTCTGAGTGAAGCATCCTATACTATAATGTCTGTGCAAAATGGCTTGATAAGGACAAGCTGAAATAATTAGGCACATCTGTTTTATGATACCTTTTGATTTGCAGTGTGTATGGGATGATAATTCAGAACTGCAGAACAACTTATCGGCCGTACAAAATGTTACAGCTTTTATGAGGATCAGTAGTTAAAACATTCTAAATCCTCTATTAGAATTGATGAAGTATGATCAAAGTAGTATGAGGTTACTCCTGACATCAGAGAATTGGATTAGATGACCTACACAGTCCCTTTCAGTTCTGCATTCCTATGTGAATTCTTGTTTGCTTAGTAATTGTGTCTACCTAGCTACAAATAAATACACTTCTGTAAGTATTTGTAGTTGAATTAGAATTCGGTTCTTAGAGCACAGAAGTGTAGGTTCTTCAGGCTGTTTTCAAAAAAGGCCCAGTGGGGGGAAAAAAAGGAAGCACACAAAAAACACCACAAAAAATGCAAAACAAACAAATTTAAAAAACCAAAACCAAACCAAAACAACAAACCCCAACAAAACCCAAACACTTTATAGAAGGTAAACTGGTCACTGGTTATTGAAGTATGCTGGTGGATGCCTTTTACATTTGCATAGACTCTGAGAAGTATGACCTCTAAAGGTTAAATTGAATGAAAATTAGTAGAAAATAGATGGTGAGGGAGTTTTATCAAAAATTAAGACCTTCTACAATGGGCATAAATGTCCCATATTTTTGTTGTAGTGAGCTTTTCCCCAGTAATTCTCAATGCTTTTCTATAATTAGATATCAGTATTCTTGTCTGGAACCTACAAAACATGCATAATACAATCTGCCTGCTGGAAATTATTATTTGAATTAGAGAAGCACAATAAGATCTGCATATTTATTTTAATTTATTTTTTTTTTGTTATGATTAGGAACTTGAGTATCTTTGAGTTCAAGTAGAATAAATCCTGAAGAATAAATATGATAGCCATTTTCTTGACAGCATAGTGATTGCTGGTTGGCTAATTCTTAAAAACCAAAACTGTTCCTCAGATTCTAGTATTTTCCATATTTTGCCTCTTTTAGTGATTAAACTTGTCATTGAGACTTTTTAAGGTGATCTGAATAGCTTTATTTCACCCTTTTGAAATAATTATGCATATCCATCCTTTATGGTATCATCTCTACAATTATGCAGTTTCAATCCATAATTGAAATAATATTGTATGTTACTTGTTATAATAGTACAGTACTTAGGAAAGTTGGGAGGCTATTTTCTTTCCAGTAACAACTTTTTTTTTTCTCTCTGTAGG
>NW_009951946.1:673508-681380 GCF_000747805.2 Chaetura pelagica | reverse complement strand
TAGGGAAATTTAAGTATTGCAGCAGAAACCTGAACTGAGCTATTATCCTGAAGTTGAAGTAGAGATAACACAGCAAAGGGAGCATCTGTTAATTTTTTGACAACTTTGTCAAGACTAAAAATATAGGAACTAACCCTGTAACTTTCTTGATTAAAAATAACTTTATTTTTCAGTAGTGGAATGCTGCAGAACTTTTTTACAGTTTTAATAATTGCTTTTGAAGTACAGTATTCAATTTAAACATTGTAGTATGTACCTTTAGTTCCTTTTGCATACCCGTCTCAAGTAACAAAGTAATTGAAGGGAATCTTATTTATTGAATACTTTTTCTCTAAGCATGATGTTACAGATGGAACTTGAGTTGTTATGCCAAGAAGTTTATATGTTGAAAGCTTATTGCTTATGTAATAAAAAAATAAATTAAAAAAAAAAGTGCCTGAATTGTTTGGTAATAGCACATTAGCTCAGGATTTTACAAGTAATGACCTTTTAGGTTGCGCAATAGATTTTACACCTCTGTTCAGTCATTTCTGTAATACAGTATTTTTTATTACTTTAATAATACAGTTGTGATGTGTATATACATTTGTAAATTGTTAGAATGTTGGGACAACTTTCAGTATGTGATGAAAATGAATGGTAACAGGCAGGTATGTAATGTACTGTAGCAGTAGCTTGTAACTGCACTGAAAGCATGCTTGGGTTTGTTAGAGGATTAGTTGGTCTGTATTCAAAATTATTCTGTCTCATATTTTTTGGTGTGTGACGCTCTTGACCAAGCAACACGTTTTCTAATCTTTTTCGTCATAAATGACTTAGTGATTTCCTGGATTCTGAAATTGGGCCTGAAGTATTTACTTACAAGAAAAACAAAAAACGTAAGTTTTTATTAGTGTGCCTTATAACAAAGCTGTTCACAAATGAAACTGATTTAAATGCAGATAGCTTGTAATTTTGTTTAAAATTGCAGTAATTCTCTGAAGTTTACTGCAGTATTGTTATGCTATGTGCAAAATTAAAATAGCTTGACTGTTTTTTATAAGCAACGATAAACAACATTGCTTATTTCCTGTTTATGGCCTTTGCCTTAATATATAATATATGATAGGGTTGTGTGTATTACAGATTTGTTAGGGGGTTTTTTTATTGCTGGTAAATTAAAAATGCATAGCAAGTAGTTTTCAGAGATGTTCTTAAGTAAAATATTGTTCACCATATCCACAATATATGCAGGCTAATGTATTTCCAAGACGGTGTTCACCAAATAGAATGCAGGGTAGGCTTTATTGTGGGTAGTAGATCAGAATTCTTATACTGGGTAGAGGTATATTCAGAGAAAAGGAAATTTGTATTTTGGGGTGGAAAGTCAGGATGTGATTTCTGCATGACTTTTTATATTTTTTTCCCCCCAATGCCTTCAGTAGAGAGACTATTTGAAAGTGTAGGTGTGATTTAGAACAGCTACAATATTGTCACTTAAAAGCTTCAATTCATGTGGTGTTTGGTTTAGTGTTCATAGGGAATAAGGAGTCATTGAAGTGATGGTCATGCTACAATGACACCAGATGGTTTGTTTCTAAAACTCAGCTTTTCATTTTAAATAGCAATCATTAATACTTCAACTAGTTTTTCAGCAGCTTTTGCATGCATACACAAAATGAGAAGTTAAAGGAATTTTCTGGTCAATTATAGGCAGGTAATCTTCTGCAGATAAGAAATTGTTTATTAACTTATGCTGTCAGTGATGAATCTGGTAAAATCATCCTGTGTAGATTTACTGGGAGATGAATACAAGGAGTTGAACAAGAGGCTAGTCAACCCAAAGCAAATGTAGAGTAGCTGCAGTTGAGCAGCCTGCTGGCAGGGGAGTGTTTGGTGTACCCTGCAGATGAGGGTAGGTTTACTTGCAAGCCAGCAGGCTATTCACCCTGCTCCTGAATGTGCTAAAGACTGTAAAACATGTAAAAAATGAAACCATATATGCCATAGGACAAACTACTGAAGCTATATTGTCTTATTCAACAGGATACTACTGTTCCTGTAAGCTTCCTGCAGTGTCCTTATTGAAGCCTGGAACAGAACCTGTTGAGCAAATGGGAAAAGAGAATACATGAAGAATTTTTTGGCATGGCAGTTCCACTAACACTGTTTGGAAGTAATGCTGAAGTAATCAGACTTCAAATCAGTTAATGCTGCTTTAACCAGGTTTAAAAGTGTGACTGGCACTTTGATTTCATGCTTTCTTATTTTTCCTATGCCCAACTAGGCATCTCTAATTTGTTTTGTACTTTAACAGTATAGTTTTGTTTTTTATTTCTTCAACTGTGAACAACATGTTACAAACAAGGTGTTTTGGCATGTTTACTGATTTGGACTTTTTGTTTTCCACCTTGCCTCTTATTGGTCTCAAGGTGGATGTCATATGATGAAATGTACTCACCATTTCACTTATTTTAGCTTTTATTTAAGGTGATACCACTTATTCAAATCACATTATTTGCTGATTACTTCGCTAATTCGGGATTCTGTCATGATAAAACTTCCTGTATTTTATAAAATTCATAAAGAAATTGAATTCTGTGACTGGGTTAGGTGCTAGAGGCATCTTCTTTGAGGTGTTAGTGTGAGACATTACTGTGTATATTTTGTGAATTGCAGACACTTGAGTCAAACTTGTCCAGAAATCAGCTTATTTATTCTTTTAGCACAGATAAGTTCTGTTGCACTGGAATGTAATGTTTGGTTGAAAACAATGTGTTGAATTACTTATTGGATTGTGAAGGCACAAGAAAAATTGTTAAGCTTCTACTTAAATGAAGTGTCAATTTACTTGAATAACTTGGTGCCTTTCTGTATTGTGACTGCATTGTGTAGGAAACATCTGTAAAAAGACTTACGTAATATCCTGATTATTGCGTTGTTTCTAATGGGAGCATGGACTGGTAACAGTTGCTAAAATAACCACTTGCTTTAAATATCTGTGTGAGCCTTGGCCCCAGAAGGAAAGCAGTGTCTAATAGTAAAGTCTGTTACTGCATTTGGATTGGAAGGGCCAGTTAAAAATGTGATCGTCTGAGAGCTTTCTAGCTTTCTGTTTTATACCTTGAAAATAGAGATGTGAATTGCCTTTCTTCTGGTTGACTTGAAATGACTGTTAAATGCTCATATCATATTCTCAACTGTTCACATATGAAATGTTTTAATTTACTATCCAAGATGCAATGGGTTTAATATGGCTAGTAGGTGTAGGTGTCTGAAATAAGTTGTGACATGAGCATTTATATTGCTGATCTATTTAATCTCTACATAGGTTGCTTAGCATCCTCATTTTAAACATTGTGGTGATTGAGTTCACGAGGTTAACAAAATTCTAGGCTAGTAAGAAGCAACACATTGCAAGGCTTCTACAAGCCTGCCTTAACTCCAGTAATTACTTACATGTTTAAAATCACCTTACCTGATGGATTTAGATGGTCTCAAGAACTGGACATAACTGTCTGAACTCAGGTAACTGATAGCAGACGATCAGAGTAAATTCAGCTGATCACCAGTTGTGGTAATGGTTTACCTGCTGCCTTCTTTCCCAGGGCCTTAGGGTGAAATGCTGTATTTTCTTTATATGAACTTAGTTGCTTTAAAAACAAAACAAAAATTCAGGATTACACTTTTGGGGCATTAAAACAGGGCAAGGTTCTCAAAACTTGCTTGTTGTGCATCGGTTAGTCATTTTCCACCATGTCTCAGAAACTGAGTTGCTTGGAGAACATGATTTAATATTATAGCAAAGAGAGACTTGATTTCTCAGTATTCACCTTGGAAGAATGTATATAGAGGGAAATATTTAACTTCCTTGTTTTCTGAAGGGATCTTTTCCTGTGCTGTGTAGAAACATGCCTCTTGCCTTTCTTTAAGCATCTGAACAGCCATCTACAGAGTTCTTTATGGGAGAAAGACTTCAGACTTGCATCCTAATGAATCTGAAGGATTTGAAGATAGGAGGTTCTTCATCTTCCGTACAAGAGGAAAAAAAAAAAAAGCCATTTTGAGATTTTTGATAGACCTTAAGGACAGTGATGAACATTTAAGTGTGTTCTGTTTCAAGCTTGGTAAGCATACATTTTCAGTGTTATGAACAAAGAAAATGATTGTCATAACACCTGCCCTTTCCTTCTGTACCTGATTTTTTGGTTGGGTTTCTTTTATGGGGATGGGAGGATTGACTAGGTATTTAGCTGTGTGGTTTAGTAGCTCTAAGCTGCCTGCCACTTTAATACAGTTCTCATCTGTTCACTGTTCATTGCTCTGAATTTTGTCTAAGCAGCCTAAATCTCATGTTGTCCTTTTAATATTTCATTTTCTGTAAATAATGTAGAAGATGGCTCTTATTTTGTGACTGGCTTCTCTTTTGTCTTTGTTCTTGACAGAAGAGACAGGGTGGAAACAGTTGTTGTTCAAGTACTCTTTTCATGGAATAAAACAAATGTCGAGTTTTTTTAAGAATAGGAGGACTTTTTTTTTTTTCTTCTTCCCTCCAGTTGAATGAGGGCTAGGACTAATGTGCACTTCTGATGAATATATTAATGTTGACTTTATTTATACTTGTAGTTCCCCAAGGCCCATCTAGTGTGTGTATGTGCACATATATGTACCCATACAAACACAACATTAGAAACCTTTAATGTAATTACTTCTAAGTGCAGATAAGGAATTACATTTTAAAACTACTGAAGATGGAGTTAAATGCAAATACTTTTTGAGTCTGTAGTCTTTGGAGTTCACAACAGTGCTTTTGACAAATATTATCCCTTGTCTAAAAGCCTCATCATAAGTATAAAGATGTAGGTATGTTTATATGTATGTTTAACATAGTTTATATAAAATAAATGTAAATTTTGTTTCTACAGACAATAAATGTTTTAACAAAATTTTCACTTATAAATAATTCAGTGATGTGATTCTGTAGTTATATTGGTGTTATTTTCAGAATATTTTCTCGATATGTGTAGTCTGTGTAGATCCTTTCTATATAACTGTTGCTTCTACCACTTAATTTATTGCTTCTTTTTGAGATTCAAGTCTTGATCCACATTCTAGGCACACCCTTTTGACTAAAAGCAGCTCCGTTTCCAAAAACACAAACTCCTAATATCTCCTCATTACTAGCATAAAATAGATGTTTAAAAAAAACTTTGAAAGCAGGTCTGTCCCATCTTCTCCATGGTGTTCAAAATCCTTAGCATCTCTGTCAGATTGGGATTCTTGTCCTGTAAAGGAGCTGTCCTGGTTTGGGTCAGGATGAAGCAATTTTTCCCTTTACAATTTTTTTTTTTTCTCCTTCAGCAAGCTCTCTTTTAACTAGCAGAAAGAATGGGGGAAGACACACACTTGCTTGGCTAACTTACCAAAGTTTACATTCAATAAAATAGTGTGCATGTTTAAGGGTTTCCTTAATACAATATCATCGGTGTGAGGTGAGAATAACTGTTACTTTAAGATCCCCTAATAGAGTGGAGTGATAATGACATGAAGCTGGAAGAACATACTTGCAATGTCTCATGAAAAGAAAAGTTAACTTTTCCTTTTACTTAAACTTGCCATAATCCAAATTTGTATTGATCTTTATGTAAATCATTTGAGCCTTACTTTTAATAATTCTCCTAATCTGGTTATTATTTTTGAACTGGATAGTAAAGCAAAACTCCTTGATGTGTGGTAAATTTTCTGTGATTTAGAGTAGCTAAGGGGAAGGGGGGTGGCATTGTTGCTTCCCCTCCCTAAAAAATATTTAAATAATACTTGGGAGCACATAATGCTTCCTAGCTATGAGACTATAGTCTTCAGAAGTGCATACGGCTGATCATGTTCTGAATTGTATGTCAGTTTAGAGAAAGGTTGCTAATTATCATCTATACTGCTTTTAAAAACATCTTCCTAGTTTCTCTAAGCAGTTCTGTAACAGGTGAAGAGAAGTTTATTTTTTAAATACCATCATGATCTCTATGGTGTCTGTATTCAACAAAGGTAAGGTATCTGAATAATCCACATACATTGCACTGTTACTTTGAAGCCCCAGCTGAGGGGTGCCCATACGGACCCAGGCTTTGTATCAGTCCTACAGATATTCTTTGGCTTAGGAACCAGGGGAAGCCAAGCCTTGGAGGAACTACACCAATGCTACATCCACTTTACAGTTATTTTTTCCACTTCCTGGAAAGGACAACCTGCTGAAATGTGTTACTGCTTTACTTAGGATCAAACATTGAATTTTTAGTGATGGTGGAAACCGGGAGTATATTTGAAGTAGCCATCAGTTTTGCTTTCTCCTATGCACATTGTAACACTGACATTGTGACTTGATTACTAAGTGTTACTGACACTCCCTACCAGCCCTGAAGAGTTCTTAGAGAAACAGTGCTGTTGGTGTGTACCAAACTAAATTATTCAATTATACCAGTTACTCTGCCTTAAACTACACAGCTGGAGCACTGGAAAGCCAAACATAAAATTGCCATGCTAACAAGCATCTTCATTCTTCTCAAACCTGGTTGCATCTGTTCTACCTAGTTTGGCATATTCGGAATGACTTGACAATTTCAGCTGGTTTGTCAAAATGCTTAAGTAAAACCTGCTCATTCTAATGATTTCCCAGAATTACTCATGTAAATTTTTCAGATAATAGAGGGCCAATGCCCTTCTGCAATGAGGAATTGTGGAAAATAGGAAACAGGTATTGTTATTATTAAGGTTTGTATGAAGGTGTGAATGTTGGCTGGCTGGTAGCATTTGACTGGCACAAAGATGCTCTGAGTATGTATGAAAATAAAATGCAATTTTTTTTCCATTTCTGCCCTCTCCTCCCAGCCTTGGCACTTTGTTAGACATTTATGGCTTGGTGTCCCAGCATTCCTGAAAAAAACACTGAGGTGATTGAAGACTTACTTGTTTCAGTGGACTGGAGTCTGTCTACACCCACATCCAGCCTATTTTAATAAAATTCCTTTTTGTAGTTGAACTTTATTTATGTTTAAAAAATGAGTTATCTCTGTGAAGACTTTATTGCATCACAATAAGGTGGATTATTTTTTTTTTTTAAATATTAGAGTTAGAAAAGAAACCCTCATGTGCTGTAGCAGCAAGCAAACTTTAACCACAGTTGTGAAAACTTGCTTTTAAGTTTTCTTTAGAATTCCCATTTCTTATTACATTTTTTTTGTCTAACTACTTAAGCCTCTGTCAAGCTTTTAAGCTGGGCTGGAAATTAACTGAATGACAGATTCTCTGTTAACCCCTCTCAAACAGTTCACCACTGCCACAATTTTAAATGGTTCATCGTCAAGGGTGCCACTTGGCAAGGGTTGTATTCTTGTACACATCTAGGGGGAGAAGTGTAAAAATTTTACTACTTATGTTACTGGCAGTTTTCTGTCTTCGTACACAAATCAGCCACCTGAGGTTCATACACCCTTTCTTACTTAAACTTTCATTAATATTGAAGTTGCTTGTGCTGTAAAAGATGTTACCTATACTTGCTTTTATACCAGACTATTTCGTTTTTAATCTGCTCTTCCTCTCTGCTACTAGTGTAGGGTTTTTTTTTCCAATGCACCTGACTGTGCAGAAAGCTCCCCGGCCTTAACAGGTGCCTTTCTGTGCAGCAATGTTACTGATGTGATGTGCTCTCCCCTGTCGCTCAGCGTTACTGCAGCGCGCGTTACATCTTCCTGCAACCCCTGTAAAGAACAATCGGCTGCTCATCTGAGACTCTCCTCTTTCCCAAGTGCAACCCCTACTCTCATCTTTTTGTCCTTCTTCCATTTCTTCCTCCTGTCCCGCTCTCCAGAGCCCAACCTGTGAAGGGTTGGGCGGGGTTGG
>NW_009951946.1:588178-671740 GCF_000747805.2 Chaetura pelagica | reverse complement strand
GTTGGGAGGCAGCCCCGGGTGTAGCCAGGGACCCGCGTCTGAAGGCAGCGGCGAGCTGTGCATCAAAACGCCGGCGTTCGGAAGTGCTGGGCCCGCAGCTGCCCGCTTTGCTCGCCGTGGCGGAAATGCTGCCGGGCTGCGAGGCAGCCCCGGGCATCGCCGAAACGGCTGGAAATAGTGCCTTACGTGGGCAGGCTTTTTGCACAGGTTTTGCCCGTCGTGATACAGCGACGCTGGGAATATCGTGGGGAAAAACTCGTCCCTTTGTTCCTGGAGAGATTAGTTTGCGGGGTGCTGTCAGAGCAGATACACGGCTGCGGTACCTGTACGTTACAAGATTAAGCACTGGCTTTTCGCTATTGACTTTCAGTTAGTTCGGGCTGAAATTAGTTCATCCCTATGCAGCTCATTCAGCTGTATTGACCTGGGTGAACTCTGAGGCTGCTGACAGTGGCCGGCGTCCCAGACCGCCACGTTTAATTGGGTGCATTGGGTGTAGAAGACTCTGTTAGGGAGGCTTGCCTGCTGCCTCGCACAGCTTTCCGCTTCTGCAGCAATAGAGAAGGTTTTAAACGTAGTGCAACAGTGAGGTGTAGGGTTTGTAACTGCTGGATGGAGCAATGTTTGCCTTTAGCAGGTCATGTCACAGGAAATAGTTTTTTAAATATTATTTCTGTTATCCTCAGGGCAGGGTTTTTATTTTTTATTTTTTTTTCCTTCTTAACTTTGTATTGTGATACAGGAAGACTTCTCTGATTTCTGCTTAATCCGTAATCCAAATACTAGCTTTTTGTTTTTGTTTTTTTAGCTTCACAGTACAAAAGATTAATGAAAGGAGTAAAGGAGCAGTGAAGTAACTTGCGTTGATAGAGCTCTGGAAAGGTTTTTGAATACTGTAACTTAGCAGTGAAGGCCCTCCTCTCCCCCAGGCTGCCCATGATTGTACACATCTGGCTCCTTTAAAGCTCATTTGGATAATGACTTTCCCAAATCACTGTAATTCAGTCAGACTTTTCTTTGCAAAATGGGAGTGGAGGGAAGGGAGATATGGTTTCATTGTTGTCCATATCTTTAAATGGCAAGTGATCCTTGTAGCTTAAAAACAAATAGAAAAATTGTGCAAGGAAGTAAGGATATGAGTAGTACAAAAGTAAAATCTTTCTAGGAGATACAAAATGAAAACAGGGTTTTATTAAAAACATTTTTAACATTGCTAGCATTTTTAAAAGATATTTTAGATGCAGAGAAGTACAGGTGAATTCTTCATGTGTTACACCAGTAAGACTCAAAACGTTTTATCTTTTAATTATTTGTGTGCCTTCCATTTTAACTGTTTATATTTTCAGTATGGCACTACATATTGTTATTAGTTCATGCTTATGCGTGTATATGTATGTCTATGTTACACATACATGTATAGTAAAGTTCAGCATAGGGCCCCAGGATTTTTTACAGCACATATGCCAAACCTTATAAGAAGCAGAGCTTTACTGAGCTTTTATCTGCTTTTCTGTGACATTATAGTTAGAGTATTTTAAGGTGGATTAATTTACACTTCAAATGGACTTGTCAGGAGAGTTGAGTGAAATAATGATGGTAGTAAACATAAAAAGGGGGATAAGGCAAAGACCTTAAAGGTAATTGTGAATACAGTGGAACAAGATCAGCCCTCTTTCTTAAATGTCTGAGAAATAAAGAAGTGGAGATTTTTTTATGTGTGGTTGTTTATTTGTCGTTTTGGATTTGTTGTTGTTGTTTTGTTTTGGGTATTTTCTAAAGTATACTTAAATTCAGTCTCATTTGCAAGAGCTTTGCATGCCCACACACTGTCCTTCTGAAGTTGGAGGCCCAGAAAACAAAGAAAGAATGAAGTATGGTAGCTACTTGAGGAAAAACTGGTTTGACATATAGTGTTTATCAAATTTAGAAAATGCAAGAATACAAGCCTGATTCTAGAAAGTAGTCTTTTAAATGCCATCATCACAACTCAACTGATGTGCAGCTTCTTGTGTCAGTCAAGACACTCCAATGTCTGCAGATGAAGGAAAACCTTTTTTTCTGCTGTGGAATATTTGCTCATCTTCAGAGCAGACAGTTTAGTGCATTAAATGGGGTGGAAGTCCTGTATAGTAATACTGCTGAGAAACCGAGCAGCTGAAGCTTTCATCATGGTGTTTGTAAATACCAGGTTAAAAGTAAACACTTTCATTATCAGTATTTTTTCATCTTAATATTTTTTCAAAACATTGTTAAAGCTTTTCTGTTGAGAAAGGGGAAGAGAGGATAGGTTGCTTTAGTTTATGTGAAAACACATTGATCCCTTCTGCTGTTGCCATGGTCAGGAGTCTGGATCCAGAGACAGTCTTGTGCCCTTTGAACCAGTGAGATTTCAGAAAACTGTTACCCGCGTGGTTCTGCATCAGCAGTTGAGAAAGATGCTTTGCAGTGAAATACCACAGCTAGTTTATACACTCCATGGGAATATTACACCAAGAAGTAATGTAATTTAAGAAATTGAATCTATATGAGAGTCTGATCGTTCTGTACTAGCTGCAATCCATTTTCCTGTTTTCCCCCTTTCTTCTCTTTTTCCCCTTTCCAAATTTTCCTCAATCGCCTGCCCTCAAGCTCAGCCCTTCTTCCCTTGTAAACCCCTACGGTTTTATCTTTTTTCCCCCCTCTCTGTGCTTCTCTTTACGTGTTTCAGACATCCTGCTTCCTCTTTCTCCCTCCTTCTTCCTTATCGAAGCATCAACAGAGGGAGCACTCTGAGCACATTTCCTGCATGTGGGGCCACCCTGACCTTCAGCAAACCAGAGCTCCGCCTGCATCAGAACTTCTGCTTGGCCCTGCAGTGTGGGTTGAGGAGTGCTCACTGCAACTGGAGAGGCCTGGGGAGTTCAGCTGGTGAACTCTTAGCAGCTTTACAGCCCTGTGTGAAACGAAGCATTTCTGAGCCTTGGGCTTAGCAGAATTTGTGTAAATCGCACATGGAAGGTGGTAGGTGTCTTTGTGGTTCTTGACTGCTCTTTGACAAATTTTAAGTTCTTTCTCCAGAACAGTGGAGATTTTGGAACCTTTCAGCAAAGTAGCTGTGAGACGTTTTTAAATAGGAATAGCAGGTGTCATTCTTGTCATCCTTAAACACTTTAGCAGTTTCAGCTCATTGAGGAAAGATCCTAAGAAATATTATTAGCATGATTTTTCACTTTGTTTTTTTAAAATAATATTTTAAAGGGCTGTAATGTGGCTTTATTTAGATATTGTTGTGCAAAAATCTTCCCCAGCTGGTTAAAAGTCTTTGTTCTCCTCATATGGGGTGTTACTCATACTAATTCTTTTGTTGTCATTGGTAGGTTTGTTTCTCACAACAATGCAGTTGCACTGGAGCTGTTCAGGATTAGATTTCGAGTTGTTTGGTGACAATATTTATACAGCCTTTGAATGTCTTCATGGTCTAGGTTCAAGTGAAGTTTTCAGAAACTGTGACAAAATGTGTTCAGTAACCTATATAAAAAATCATACAAAAATAACTGGCATAAAGCTTTTTTTTCCTAGAAATCAATAGATAATGACATTCCTGTTGTAAAAGGTTGTCAGAGCTGCATTCTAAATGGATCAAGATAGGGGTTTGAAATAAAGAAATCTACATATACACAATACTTATGTATTTTATAAGATTATGGAAATAATTTCTGATTGCAGTCTCTTTTGTATGTTGGTGTATCTCCTTGCCCCATTCTTTTCTCAATGCCTTCATTGTAAGGTTGTGTTTTTTTTTATATTAACTGTTGCTTTTGAAACAGAAAGTGTGACAAAGAAGAGAATACTTAAATGGTTTATTAAAATACCAGAATTATTGTTCCTTTTTGTGCTAATCAAAGATGCATATGTAGAAAATTATGGTAGAGCTGCTAGAAAAGGGTTTTTTTTTCTGCCTGTGTTTAAAAGAGTATATGTAATAATTAAGGCACTTTATTGAGAAGCAGTTTTATCTTTATACTAATGCTGAGTGCGTACATATTTCTGTTTAAACTGCTGCTAATGCAATAAATATAATTTATCTGTAATGTTGTTAAGATTGCTTCTTTTGTAATTGCTATTCGCTAAATGTTAGAGAGGTTTTTTTTGAGAATACTGCTGGTAATCATTCTACCAGCAGTGTATCAGAATTCATACAGCAGATGAGCATTGACCTTGTAGATAATGCCTTGACTCCTTGAAGCACTTGAAGGGGAAGGGATGCATGTGTTAGAAGGAGAAAAAGGCGAGCTTGGTAATATGACATGAGCAGCTGAAATTCAGGTCGGAAATGTTAGAGGTCATTGAAATGCTGAAAATGGGTTAGCCCTGATGGGATCAAAGGGGAGAAAACAGCCACAGAGATGCTATCTATTGTTTGCTCTGACACTGCTGTTATAGAGCAAGCTCATAAAAAATTATGGTGTATTTTGGACGGTTTCTATCTGTTGGTTTGATTTTCCTTTTTAATCACAAGATACAAAATCCTGGACCAGGGAGTGGAGGTTTTCAATGGATGCAAAAGCATGCAGTAGTTGTAGGGCATGTCTACGTTCTGTTCCGTACCCTGAGGAATGCTGAAAGAATATGTTAGGGGGAGGGGAGCAAGGGAGAAGGTGAGTATCAAGAATCAGTAATTCAGCTAATGTAAAAGTAATTGCTCACAGTTTGTTTCATACAGAGAGGAAACAAAATAAAAAGTTATGTGTGAGGAAAAATGCAGTACTGCAGTTCAGTAGCCATGGATTGTATTAGCAAATGGAGTTGACATTTTTCTCCTTATTATTGATAATTGAGAAGCACCAGTAGAAGCCAGCTCTTGAGAATGCAGTAATAATGCCCATGTAAAAGCTGTATGCTGAGATGACTGTTGCGATGTCTCAGCTATACCTAGTTTCTAAGATAACTTTAGCTTAGGGAAAGGAGCATCCTGGATGATGAGGGATGGAAAGGTTGTCTTTGTTCTCATTGGTACAGCAGTTTGTATTCCAGAGGGAGTCTTGCTGAGAATTTATGCTTCTGTTTTAGGATGAAGAGTTGTCTAAAGTTGTGGATCAGAAGTTACGTCAGTGCTGGAACAATTCTCTTTAGCAACAAGGGTAATGCAGTATAAAAAGCTGATCAGTTATATGAGGAAAATATTTGTAACTTCTAATTAATCTATAGTGTTGTTATAAAGAGTTGCCTTTCAAACTCTGCCTTTGATTGTAATTAGAAATATTACAGAAGGAAAAAGTTCCTTCTCACTCTCTTGTACTGTTCAGCTAAATCACTTTTAACGGTTGAAACAAGCTCATACAAAAACCAGTGTAAGGCTCTTCATTTATTTGAAGATCAAAGTCAGCATTGGTGTGCAACCCCCTAGGGAATAATGCTTTTTAAGAAATGTCAATATAGATTTGTTGCATGTATTGCAAGTCAAGATCCAACTTCATCCCATAGCGGAGGAATTGGATAAGGCAATCTTTGAAAGTCTCTTTCAATCCAAATAATTCAATGATCTATCCATATTCAATTAAGTTTCAATGGTCACACTGCTAATATTTAAAAAGTAAGTGTTTTTTGTCCCCCGAGTAATTTGTAATAAGTGAATTTATGTGACCTGTCTTTAAAAAACAAACAACCAACCAAAACAGACCAAAAAACCCTCCAGCAAAATATAAATCCCCGCCACATGCTGTGTCTCTGCTTGCAGAGGAAGGAACTTGCTTGTTAATTTACCAAGCAACATGTTCATGTTTTTTATTGATAATGAGGTCTCCTAACAAACACACAGAGAAATCCCTCCAGAGTGTTTTCCTGGTTGGTTTGGTTTTGTAGGGAGCAGTTCTTGGAGGTCAGTACAACTGCTGGTGCTATTCCATGTTGTATTGACTACCAGTGTCAACCTGACTCTCTTTGTATGTAGCACTGTCTTTCCACATAGCTACATTTATAAAGGTTTTAGTTAAACGTAGCAGAAGTAATAGAGTATTAGTGGACACGTACAGAACTTTTCATTTTGAGCCAAGTGTAAAACCATTCTGTGAGAACTCTCATCTCAGATTTAAATCAAATGTATCTTCTATCTGTGGTTGCTGATTCATCCTTACTACTGACAAGAAATATTTTTAATAGTCTGGTAGCTTGGCACAGAGGGGGTTTTTTATGTGATAGGCTTGTACAGTGTTGTAATTTGATATTCTTGTGACAGATATAAAACTAGCAAGCAGCAAGACCTCAGCTTAGTTTTTCAGTGTTTTTCTCATTGCTGCTCTTCTTTCTATGAGGTCTCACTAAGGTCTTACAGAGCTGATAATGCTTTTCTGTCTCTTTCCCTCTGTAAAAAATTTCAAAGTAAGTTCAGAAAAAGATGCCTTTATTTTGGGGTTTCCTCATGACAAGGTTTAAAAAGACTTTTTGCTGTCAAATACAAAATGTTTTAGCTTTGGCCTTATGTTTCCAAACGTAGGGATTAATGACTTGCTCTGGAAGAGTAGTGATGCTTATTTGCAGCTACTTTGCTTTGCATTTGTATTTACTTTACTTGAAAGTTTTATGGATGAAGATTGAATACCTAGATATTTTTCTTTTTCATCAGCCATTTCTTATGGATGTGTCCTTATTGTCATCAACAGCTTTATGGAAAAATATCATATCAAGACCTATCACTTTAGGCAAGACCATTTTAATTTCCTGTGAAATATTCTGGGTGCTGTATTTCTGTGAAATTGCAGAATTGTAGTGTTTGTTGAATACAAATACGTTATTCTTCTGCTTAAACTGTCACATTTAAAACAAACCAACAAACAAAAACAAACACACAATCCAGCCAAAACCCCTCAAAAAGCTTCTACCAAGGAACCCAAACCTTAGAAGAACATAACTTTGTTCCCATCAGCTCTTAACGGACTGGGCAAGGGGAAGGAGAAATGGATGTAGAGAGCAAAGCTCTCTAGCCAAGGTTAAGCTTGAGAAGTGTTGTCTTGAGTGCATGATCAAGCAGTTGGTGACAATGGATATTTCTGAACATCTGAGAGTGAACACCAGTACTTGCAGGCAGTGGATGGTCCTACTAACTAGGAAAAGAAAATGGCACTATGTGATGGCTGGCTTGGTAGCAAGCAACATGTGGAACTTCACTTTTTCATACAATGGAAATTTCAATTCCAGTTCCAGGAGAGTACAAAATATGTCTGCAAGCCCTCATGCTGTTAAAGATTTTTTTTTTCTTAATATCATGATCCACACTTTATTCTTCAATTTCAATTTTTATTCAAGGACATACCAAGCTGCCAACAGTTGAGAGCAGTGGCTTGGTAGCTTACAAGCTTTGCTTTTTTCATACCTGGAGTTCTAGATTGTTTGTGGGGAGAAAAAGGTTATTCACTATATAATCTTGAAATCTAGAGTTGATTCAGCCTTAAATATTTTGATACTGAAGTAAAATGATTTAACTGCCAACTAGATTTGAATGAATTTGATATACTTCTGGGTGTTTATTGCGTTTTTGTTTAATGAAGTGGGTATCATTAAACTTTATTCTCATTTTAAAATTCCAAGTAATATACTGCATTGAGCTTTTAACTAGTTTAGTCACTAATCTCTGTCTGATCCTGGATTATTTTTTATCTTGATTTAATTGTTAATAGCTGTATTCTTAATGTTGGCAATGTGTTCCTTGTAGCTATTTTTGTTAGTAACTTTAACAACATAATTCATTTTTGAGATGACACAGAAGTAAAACTTTTTATGGATTTTGTTGAATTTTAGTTAGCTTTGAATTTTGAACAGCTTCTCAGTTGCATCCTTTTCATAGCACCCTGTTAAGTCTTGTTAGTCACAGTGAGCTAAGTTTAGCTATCTGTATAAAACTGCTCAAACTTCATAGAGGTAGCAGGTATTTAGTAGAGGGATTTCTGAGTATAGTAAATCCAGTTAACTGCTATTATTGATGGAAGGTTTTAATACAGCAGAAAAAACTATCTGCTATGACTTCTTCTTTGCTTGACTGAGTGCTACTGAAGGCTTGAACTGAGTATCCTGTGTAATGAAATCTACCTTTGAACAGCCAACTGATGTGTACAAGTAAGATTGGCTCTTTCTGTCACAAGAAATAGCCTTTCAACTGGTAGAAAGATCTTGCTTCTACTGTTGTTGTTGATTTTATTACTATTGCTCTCAATGTTCATCTGCCTGGACAGCTGCCATTTCCTCCTTATCCAATAATCTCTTCTCAAATGGGAAAGATCATAATTTTCCTTTAAACTTTGCATTAAAGTCCCTTGTATCTCCTGATCTTTTCATTAATCAAATACCCTTATTTAGTTGAATTTAAAAACAGTTTAAATACACTTCGAAGTTTACTTTGACCACTGATGTCAGCTTGAATGGTCTTTGTTCTGTTACCTCACACTGTCTTTCAGAATTGCTCACTTTGATGTTCGTTAAACATGCTACTTATTTTAAAGATTACAGTTTAGGGGTGTGAAGCACCTATAAATAGCTGACATCTTAATTATCTGATTGTAGTTCATGGAGGATTGAGAGAAGATACCATCTAGTTCATGATGAGCTAGTCAGTTTGACAACTCAGTCATCTGCACTGCTTCTGGAGTCATGAGAGATCTATTAATATGTATTTCTCCCAATATGTTTGATAGTTTGTTCACAGTTGTGCAGAAAATAGTGCTGTTTGTTCCTGAGTGTTTTGTGTTCCTTTACCTCATTCTGTCAGAAAGCAGTTGCTCTGCTTCCTATCACTTGTAGAAGTTCATTTATGCTTCTTTTCCATTTTAAATTGCATTTTGTTGTTGGTTTGTTTGGTTTTGGTTTCTGTTTTCAATCAATCTACATCACAGTTTCTGACCTATTTCTCAGAAAAGATGCTCTTCACCTTTTTTTCTGTTCAGATATCTGATACTCTGTCATCTCCGCTTTTCATACACGTTTCCTTCAAATTGATCTCTCCTTGTTTTTCATCCATCTTTCAAATGCAATATTTATATTTTTAGGAAACTTTCCTATATACTTCACACATACAGTCTCAAAACTCACTGTATGAAGATGGAAAGATCTACAGAAATCTGAAGACAATTTGGTGTGTGATACAGCAGAATTGTGGTTGGTGCTTTATAAATTTTGCATCCTATTTAGGGGAGCAAGAAGGCTTCAGCAGGTTTCCCATTAATATCTTATCAGGAAGGAGAGGGACTGTTTGTCTTTTAGAGAGTATTGTTTTAATTCACTGAGCTTTTTCAGAATTGGAATTAGTACCCTGGAAGGTAAATGCTGAGGTGTGTGTTGCATGTTGTGTTTTGCCAGCCACCTATTTAATATTTTCTGAGAGAAGAGTGGTGCCTTCAGTGTGTATATATAAAAAAAAAAAAAAAAAGCTTGTGGAAGCTGGCAAAGCCAAATGCTGAAGTTCCAGTGTTTTTTAATTTGAAGAACTTAAAAGCAGGATGTTACTATTTTTAAGTAGCATTTCAATTCCTGTCTGTTCAAGTCTGTCAGTGTCAGACTCAAGAACCAAAACCTCGTAGCACAAGGCAGAGATCTTAAATGTAAGAACTGTTCTTTGCCTCTCTAGACCCTCTGCAATGTAGGATTAGATTTGGCATCCAATTTCCTTAGCTCCAAGAGCTTGGATCATTGAAACTGGGGAAAATGATACTTTTTTTTTTTTTTTTTCCAAATGGATGGAGCCCAGTAGCCATTTTCTTAGATGAGAGAGAAGTAGAGGTTTCAGCTTAGCTTTGGAATAAATGGTCAAGGTAGATAACTTTCAGTGGAAGTGTTATCTAGACCATCTCTACTTTTCTTGGTTACATCGTTTTAACCTGCACACTGCCCTCTGGATTCTGTAGGAAGATTCTGTGTCAGGATCCAAGGAGGTTTTTCTTGCCTTGGGCAGAATCTATCTTTTTGCTTCCTTATTCTCACACTTTGTTCTGTTCCAGACAGTAACAGTGTTGGTAACTGTGGGTAGATGGGAGGAAGAGGTTGTGGGAAGGATGATTGCTTATAAAATAATAGGCTTAACTGCCCCTGTTTTTGTTTACTTGGGTTCCACAGAGCTCCATCCTGCTGCTTCCTCCCTCTTTTCCCCCCCATTCTCAATGCAGCTATGGGCTCTTCTGTCTAAATGCTGGCTATTGTTTGTGCTTTTGCTCCATACAAGGCTCTGCTGAATATTCGCATTCAACCAACACACAGCAGCTCAAATTCCCTTTTGGAGCAGTCCTGTCATCAAGTCACAAGCTGTTCTTGCTTGCAGTGAAAGTCAATGACAAGCTTTCAGATACACATGTTTGACTTGCATCAGTTTTTGCTTTCAGGGTTGTTCTAAGGGGGAGCTCCCCTTAGTATCTCCTTTTTAAAGGTATATTCTAGTCTTAAGCATTAAAGATCTCTTGAAAGGGAGAGTGTTTCTTCAGGTGGGGGAGACTCCTTGAATTCTTTACTCTAGTACCAGAGATACCTGTCAGAAGACCTGTGTCTTCTACTTGGAGCATAACCTCTGCTTTCTGAAAGGCTTTACCTCATTCAAAATCCAGAGAATTTCTCCAAGAGAAAGTAAAAGTAAAAAAATTTAATGGAAGTACCTCCGTGCCCAGGCCTAATTGACACATGGGAATTTGAAAAGCACCATGAAAGCGAAACAGAAGCTAATGGCTGTGATGTGGGAACATTTTTGCTCATGAGAGCGTGAAAAAGTATGATAGTTTGTGAATTCCATTTATTGTGACATCGAAAAGAAATTACCTGCAGAAACTGATTTGAGCTGAGAAAACAGAGGCATTGAAGATACCATCTAAAACGTATTTCTCCAGAATTGCATCCTCAATGCTAAAATTGAAATTTGAAAGCTTTTTAATGGACAGAGTCAACACATGTTATCTGATATGATAGTTAAGTTTATTTCATAGAATCATAGAATCATAGAATCTTAGGGGCTGGAAGGGACCTCGAGAGATCATCTAGTCCAACCCCCCTGCCAGAGCAGGGTCACCTAGAGTACATCACACAGGAACTCATCCAGGTGGGTTTTGAATGTCTCCAGTGAGGGAGACTCCACAACCTCCCTGGGCAGTCTGTTCCAGTGCTCTGTCACTCTCACAGTAAAAAATTTTTTTTGGATATTCACCTTGAACTTCCTGTGCTCCAATTTACACCCATTACCCCTATTTGCCCAAGTGTTGTCTGGAACTTGTGAATCTTTTAATGAAGTAATTTCTGTTGCTAAAACAGCATTTTATTTTTTTTTTCCCAGCACTATTGCTCTTACCACAGCTCAAATAAGAATAAAATAATTCCATGTAAAAAGACAAGTTGCTAAGGATTATGAGCAGCAGTCTTATGAGACTTCATTATTCATCAGGTTATAATATTATATTGGTGGGTGGTAAAGGCATTATTTTAATCAAATATGACCTTCCTTCAAACACTCCTACCCTTTCTTCCATTGTTGCTCACATAATTGAGCAAGTTAGGGTTTTTTTTTTAATACCTTAGGTGGATTTTGGCTGTTTTTCAGCATGATCTAAAGATTAGTAACAATGGTTTAATGCTGGCATGTAAATCTTGTATTGGACCATAGAGGTGAAATGCAAATTACCTGTGGTCTGAGCTGTTGTACTTAGAGCTATGAGCCCCAGCACACACATAGCTTTTACAGCTCCTATAATGCCTGACAATCTGTTGTATGTGGAAACACAATACTACTTGTCCTTTAATTTGGCTTACAAATTATGAAACTGCTGAGGAGTTCTATATTGGGCCTGGCCTTCCTCTGAATGTGAAGTCTTGTAGATTGAAATGCTTGGATTTATGTAAAAGAGGGTTAGAAGAAAAAAAAAAAAAAAAAAAAAAAGAAGAAAAAGCTGAGTATTTATCTTCTATACGACACATACATTCATGACTGTTTATAATGCATCAGTTGGTACTGGTTTGTAGTCTTAACATTTGACAGGTTGGATCACAAGAGCTTCTGCCCAGGTAAATATTTTGCAATTGCTGTCTTAAAAATAATACAATTCCATGAAACAGAAGGAGAACAACATAGCTTCAGAATTATTTTAAAACACTGTATTTGTCTGCAGCTGGCATTATTCTGCAAAGGACGGTAACATGGTCCAAGAATTTTGGCTGTATTAAGCTGTTGCTGCCAGCAATCCTTTCTTGCAGAAATTGTCACTTCCAACAGTGGGAATACCACAACAGGATGTGTCTGTGCACCACTTTGCAGTCTAGTTACTTAATGTAAACCCATCTTTATCAGTATTTCAAGCAAATGTAGCTAACATACAGAGGAGTATGTCACATTCTCCTCATCCTCCTCCTGTGCAAAAGGGTTGCTACTTTTGGCACAGATGGGTGGTGATAGTAACAACTTAGGCATCTGTAGTGAAATCCTCCTAGCTCATCTGAGATAATATTCATAACTACACTCATGCCTCTAGTCTGATTTTAATGAGACAAGGTGAATGTGACTGTTGTAAAATCTCTGAAGTTTTTGCAATTAAACACTGTGCAGTACACAATATGAAGATTATGAACAAATTGTTGACCACATCATCTTTTCATGTTCCTGGGAGTTAAATGACGCTAAATCATAACACTAAAAAGGTAATTTTTCCTGTCTTTCCAATTATTATTTTTTATTTGGCCTTCTAGCTCAGTGTGTCTCCATCAACATTCACCATTCTTACCAAGGCAACTCTGAGACTAGAGTCACATGGCAATTGTACTGGACTAGGACTTCTGAGTAATTTTAAACAGCAGTTATTTTCATGGCCTCAGCTTTCATATCCTGCTTCCTTTTTATGTTGAAACATTTGCTCAGTATCAGTTCTCATCAATTTAGTCAAATAGTAATTTTTTAATGTAGTTCTAGCTATATTTAGTTGTAAGCAATATTTCTCCTTTTTGTTTTGAAAAAGTAACTAATATCCTTTCTAGTTTCTCGGTTGTCTGAGAACATGATTTAGAAACCACAAGAGTAGCATTACTAACAAGTTTTTAGTAATATATAGTTTGTCAAATGGGAATTATTTGTCTTCGTTTGCTTAGTTAAAGTTATAATCCTCTTATCTTTTCCGATTTATCCCAGCAATGGGTATAATCCTTTATACTTTTCAGAACTTGGAATTATTTTTATAGATACTGGAGGAGGCAGGAACTCATGTTAAGATGATGATGATAAATGTTTCCCTCCAAAAATAGTGTTTTCCATTTCTTCTGGATCGTTTCTTGTATGCATTAGTATCTGAGGGGAGGAACAATGTTAAGACAAGTCAACCAACTCTCAAGACCATTTGGCTCCAAGAGGCACTGTATTGCAGAATCACAGAATCACAGAATTCCTAAGGCTGGAAACGACCTCTGAGATCATGAAATCCAGCCTATGACCAAGACCACCACATCAGCTACACCATGGCACTAACTGCCAGATCCAGTCTTTCCTTAAACACTTCCAGGTATGGTGACTCCGCCACTTCCCTGGGCACTCCATTTCAATGCCTGATCACCCTCTCCATGAGGAAGTGCTTCCTAATATTCAACCTAAACCTCCCCTGGTGCGGCTTCAGGCCATGCCCTCTTGTCCTGTCACTAGCTGCCTGGGAGAAGAGCCTGACCCCACCTGACTGCAACCTTCCTTCAGGTAGTTGTAGAGAGTGATAACATCCCCCCTGAGTCTCTTCTTCTCCAGACTGAGCAATCCTAGCTCCCTCAGCCTGTCTCTATAAGACTTTCCCTCTAGTCCTTTCAGCAGCCTTGTTGCTCTCCTCTGGACCTGCTCCAGCACCTCAATATCCTTCTTGAAGTGAGGGGCCCAGAACTGGACACAGGACTCGAGGTGCAGCCTCATCAGTGCTGAGAACAGAGGGAGAATCACATCCCTACTCCCACTGGCCACACTATTTCTGTTACAAGCTAGGATGCCTTTGGCCTTCTTGGGCACCTGGGCTCACTGCTGGCTCATGTTCCACGTACTGGGAAGTAGTACTCCCAGGTCCCTCCCTCTCTGCTATCAGTTACATCAGTTACAGGTTAACACAATGGACATTGTCTACAAACTTGGTGATAATGTGAATCAAAAGTAAGTTAATTTGTGAGCACTGTATACTGGGGGCACCTGCTGTAGTTGAGAACTAGTCTTGTTGATAGAACCAATGAAATACAGTACAATTGCTCTTTCAGTAGCAACAGTCTGATTCTAGCATTTTGTTGTCCAAGGTAGAAAGATCACTTTGCCTATAAGACTTTCCCTCTAGTCCTTTCAGCAGCCTTGTTGCTCTCCTCTGGACCTGCTCCAGCACCTCAATATCCTTCTTGAAGTGAGGGGCCCAGAACTGGACACAGGACTCGAGGTGCAGCCTCATCAGTGCTGAGAACAGAGGGAGAATCACATCCCTACTCCCACTGGCCACACTATTTCTGTTACAAGCTAGGATGCCTTTGGCCTTCTTGGGCACCTGGGCTCACTGCTGGCTCATGTTCCACGTACTGGGAAGTAGTACTCCCAGGTCCCTCCCTCTCTGCTATCAGTTACATCAGTTACAGGTTAACACAATGGACATTGTCTACAAACTTGGTGATAATGTGAATCAAAAGTAAGTTAATTTGTGAGCACTGTATACTGGGGGCACCTGCTGTAGTTGAGAACTAGTCTTGTTGATAGAACCAATGAAATACAGTACAATTGCTCTTTCAGTAGCAACAGTCTGATTCTAGCATTTTGTTGTCCAAGGTAGAAAGATCACTTTGCCCTGCAGGAAAGATGAATTAATTAATGGAATAAAATGCTTCCCAGATTGCTAGGTAAATTAATGACAAAGATTATCTGTGTAATCTTACTCTTTCAAAAGGGTTAGGGAGACTTGGCCCAATAAAATCTAACATGTATTGTTGGATACAAAGTAGTATATAAAGAAGCCTTTGGGAATACAAATGTAATTGCTGCCATTTAGAACTACCACGATCTTCTCTTCCCTTGCTTACTCAGTAGTTGTGTGGGCTTTAACATGTCTGATGAGCAGATATAGTGTGGCATGTTGTTTAAAGGGGTTGTATTGGAGATTCAAGTGTGACATAATAAATTCAGTGAGAGGCAACTACTATGATAGGCTTAAGAAAAGCTGAACGAATTCATAACGTTTATTAGAAGTACCTGCCCAAAATTGTTTATCACAGAATTGTTATGACCTGCATATTTCATATGGAAACATCCCACTTGTATACAGAAATGCAAACACACTGACTTACTGTTCTTTATTTACCTAACTGTAAATGTGAGACTTTTGTGATGAATTGTGGTCATACCAAATGCTTTGACTGGAATATAAAGTATTTCTTGTCCTGCTAAGTAAATTCCACTAGCATAGCTTGGTGGTCATGTTTTTTAAAAGCTGGAATGAAGCACGCCAATCCCTCTTTGAAAAACAGAAAATCACCTTTCCTGGAGGACAGCTTGGGCATTATGTCAGCTGGAGTGGCTTTGGCACTGCTGCTGCCCAGAGAAGAATCACATCAGGACAGCCCCAGGCAAAGTGTTCACTCTGTCCTCCAAATTAGGTTTTGGTGGGGGTCCTCTGCACAGTTTCTATGTTTCTATGCCTGTAGATGTGTGTTCCATGTGAACTGTGCCCAAGGGATCTTCCTCTCAAATGCTGTTCATGTGTCCTAATTTCTTCCTGATTGGCAACTGTGGTTCCAATAAGTGCGCAGACAAGGGTGAAGAGCATCTGTGGCCTGCAGAAGTGACTGGGACATTAAGGTGGCCTCTTCTGTTACTGCTTTGCTCTTTGACAGAGTGAGTTAGTGAAGATACTATTCTAGGACTATGACCTTTAGCTCCCTGTCATTGTTTTTGAAGGGGAAATAGCAAAATATAACGTAGACTGAAAGCTGTTGGCTTAGAGGAGTTGCTGTTTGAAATGTAGCATGGATTTAACCTCCTGAAGATTGAACAGTACAGGCTTTCTTTCTGATACTTTTTTTTTTCCTCCCCCTTAAAGTTTTATTTTTCATGAAGCTGAATCCTAGCAAATACTTTTAGCAGAGTATTATTCCTGATAGTAAGTGTTGCAAAAGAAAAAATGTTTAAAAAGGAATAAAATTTAGAATTTGTTTTTCTAGGAAATTATGGTTCTTCGATAATGGTTTGAGGTCAAGCAGATACAAAGCATTTGTTATTTTTTTTCTGCCACATATGTGCTTCAAAACTAAGTATTCAATCTTTCTTAAAAATCCCAGTTGCAATCTACATTTAAACTGTAAAGTTGGTGGATGATGATGATGATAGTAATAATTTTTTTATTTTTTTTTGTATGGATTTCAGAGGTAGCGCATGGCGATGGGCATTTCCATTTTGCTAGAGAGATGCCTCAGTGGGCTATTCAGTGGCTCTTTTGTCTAGAATTATGAAGTGTAATGACTTTGAGAGAGTTGAGTCTTTTCAAATTACAGATAATTTTGTTCTCTGGTAGAAGAACCTCATCTGAGCTCTTCCTTCATCCCAGATGCTAACAAGCATATATTTATAATCATCACGGTGAAGTTATAGCATGATGCTTGCAATAGCTGTGATGGTTTTAGATGGAAAGGACTTTTGGAGCCGCAGATGGGTGTTAAGTAGTGACACCAGTGCTGTGCCATCTGTAGTAAATCCTGCCAAACCTCATATGAATGTTTCTCCTCTTCCCTCAAATATATTTGTACCATAACATTCCACATGTGATTGGTGTGTCAGTGTTCTTAGAGTCCAGAAAACAATGGCCTTGTAAATAATATTTGCTCTTCTGGCCCTCCAGGTCTAGATTAGGAAATCAGCACTGTTGAATGTAATGTAGTTGGTTTTTGTTTTTTGATCATAGAATGCCAGGTTGAAAGGGACCTCAAGGATCATCTGGTCCAACCTTTCTAGGTAATACTATAGCTTATATGAGATGGCTCAGCACTCTGTCAAGCTGAGACTTAAAACTGTCCAATGTGGGGAAATCCGCACAAAAACTGTAATATGTTCACTGGTTTGTAGCTATGTCTCTCAGAACAGCACATCTGAAGTAAGACTGTGTCTAGTGACTGTTGAGGCAGATGGAGTTTGATGGCCAGATAGCTAACCTGTTATAAAATGTACTTACAGTGAAAATATTGCTAAGCTATTAAGTTTGCTACCAAATGAATTTTCCTAATGGTTTTTTAAGAGAAATGTAGTGTTAACAGAAAGGCAGCAAATTCAAACTTCTAGATGAACAGATTTTGATAAGTGATCAATTTACTGTAGGTGGTAGAGAACATGAAGCCTGCTGTAGTCACTGAGACCTTCCTTAATGGTATAAGCAGTGTGTATGAAGAGAAGGATTGTTGCATCATGCCTATTCATGCTGTTAGTCTTTGTTACTTCTGAACAGGTATCTTTATGCAAAAGGGAAAAGCTTGGTTGTATTTTCTTCTGAGCAAATGTAATTAGAACTGAAATTTAAAGCTTTAGTGTAGAATATTTGAAGATAATTTGTATAGTTTCAGTTCTCGTTTCCCCTGGTAAGCCAATGCAGCCTGTGTTTTAAATTCTCCTGAAGCTGAGTGACAAACAAAAGTGAAAACATTAAGCTTACAGTAGAGAAGCTCTTTAACTCTTTGACTGCCATATCTAATTGTGTACAGTAGCTTTAAGGTTTGCTTTTCTGTATGAAACCATGCTGCTGCAGAAGGTGGTAATGCCATATGGATGCTGTTACTTGGGTGGAATAGTGCCAAATAAGCTAATAACATTTCCATTGTGCCTACACACTTCAGATGTCACCCAAAGCTGACTTAATGTCAGTTTTGTTACACAGTAGCAAATCTCTCTTTCTTGTTTCATTTCTTGCTTGGAAAGACACTGCAGTAACTGAAACTAGCATAAACTGAGACATTTCTGTCTTCAAGTATTGGTGGCATTGTTAAATAAATGCTTAGCCTGCTTAGGTCAGTTTTAAGATATTAGATTTTACTTTTAATTTAAGATGTGGCAAGGAAACAATCTAATCCATAGGAAAAGTGTAATTATCAACAAAATAAATGCAGATGTTTCTATGAGAGTAACATGGAGAATGAAAGGTGGGAATAGTTAAACTTTAATCAACAGGTTTTTTTCTAGATATGCTTACTTTAAATGTAGCTGAGAGGTTGCATTTCAATTCCTGGTTTGTACTGTTAACGTTTCAAATTTTGTACTTTAAACCCAAACCACTAGGCACTAAATTAAAAAAGAAATAAATCTTTGTCCCTGACATTTCAGTAATGAGTTGTACTGTGCCAGTCTCCAGCTGGGTTGGTAATAACTAGATTTGATTCTATTTCATGACTTTTTATGTTACCATTTGGATTGATGGTAATATAAGGTTAGGAATACCTGATTGTGTTGGCATGGGAATGAACATTGCCCTTTTAGATCAGAATAGCTTGAATACCTTTTGATACTGGATTTCATTCCTAATGTAAAAAAAAAAGTCTTCTAACAGAAAGAGTCTAATAGCTAGAGTTCGCATGCTGGGGCAGGTTTGCCTTTTGGTCATCATAGGGGGCAATATTTTGAAGAAAAATGCCCCCAAAAGAGAAGCCAAATCTGTCTGCCCCAACTTTGCCATTTTATTTTGCTTTTGGCTTAGAAGGGATTTGGGTTTTGGCTGTTAATGTAACAAGCTGTTTACCTTGGCAGAGTTGCATCTGAGACCAACATTTGTTGATTAACAGAATTAGTTTGAGCTCACTGCCCATGGAGTGTTTTCTCACATCATGAATCATTGTGCAAACTGGGACACTGTTTAAGTCCAGTTCCTGCAGAGAAATCTAGCACAGCACTTCAGGAATGGCCTATGCTGGACGTATAGATTTGGAGCATAACTCAGATCTTCTTTTTCCTTAGCATACTGTTGTTTCCAATATCAATCCAGCTTGCATTAAGAGAAAATTTCACCTCAAAATAAACAAAAAAGATTAGTGTGACTGGGAGAATATGTTTTATGAAAACACCATTTGAGAAGGTGGTGTGGTTTAGCATGCTTTAGAAAATGAGCTTGATTTAAAAACTGCAACTGTATGGACCTATAAATTATAAAGCACTTTTAGGCTGTCATATGCTCTGCAAGCTTCAGTAGTATGATAAATTATAATTTTTAGTTAGCTCAGAAGTACCTTCTGGTTGGTTTGTTACAATCTACACATTTGTTAGGTGTGCTCTTATTCCTCTTTCTGAACTGCTCTTGGTTTCCTTTGAAGAGTTTATAAACATCATGATTGTGTGGTCCATTTTTGGTGACTCATATGTCTCCAACAGCTTACACACACTTATGTTAGAGTAATAAAATTCTATGAGAGGAGACAGCTTTTAAAAATATTTATATATGTTTTTTAGTAAGTGGAAACTTTTATAGGCAGAGAAAAGCCTGCACAGTAGAGGACTTTTTTGTTTGTTTAGTCAAACTTGCAGTACAACATAAGAGGTTGAACAGCAGCAGCTGTCTTTATATGAGTTAGTGCAAGGCAGACAAACTTCAGGGAGATAACTCCAGTGCCTCCAGCCTACCCAAACAGCTGTAGAGTCAACTGAACAGCCCTGTCCTGCCTTTTGGTCTCTCCTCCTAAGAGAGAGAGTATAATAAAGAAGAAAATGAAACTCTCAAGAATCATGTCAGTCTTACAGCCTTCTTAGGTGAAAACTGCAGACACAGCTCTTTAAAATACAGGACTTGAAAAGTGGGAGAGTTGCCTTCCTTCAGGATGTCTTGCAGCAATCTGAATGTTGAGGAGTGTCTGAAGAATCAGTAGTTGGAGCCAGCCTCAATTCCTGCTCTGTTGCTATCTTTCCCATAAGATAGCACCTCCTGGTTGTTCAGGGAGAACTCGGAGCACAGCGGTATGTAACTGCATCCACAGCAAAATGAGAATAGGATTTAAAATCTTTCTAAGTAGAGAGGTGAAATGACTTGTCACATACAAAAAGCAGTGTATAAGCTGTGAGTTCTGAAAGCACGTACCTCCTAGTAGGCTGCTTAAAAATGAAGAATATAGGGCCTTGCTTTCAAAAGGTCTTTCCTGGGACTCAACCAAATTGGAAATACCCTCCTAAATAGTTTGAATTTTGCTTTTTTTGAGGCTGAGTCCTCTTGTGTTCTGTGGAGATATCACACCAGTGAAAATGTATACTTAAAGTAATTTGGTGCCACTGCTTGAATCCAGTCTTTGGAGAGCTATTGTGTAAATACAACTTCTGAACCAACTTTGCTGGTTTCTCTGGGGCAAAGCATGCGTATGTGCGTAATATTGATGCTATTATTAGAGACTTTAGTTAATGTTTTAAAAATATGGAGAAGGTTTTATTTATTTGTTTGTTTTAGTTTCTCTAACAGGAATGGGTGGTTCAAGATCAACAGATCTGCAGTTGGCATAGAAGAGTTTCAGAAACTCTGCCAAAGGTGGTGTGGAACGGATGAGTAGTTGTGTTGGATAGTTGAGGTCAAAGGGTTGGGCCTTCCAGATCTTCTCGAAGTCCCTCAGGCTTCAAGAGCCCAAAACCTCAAACTTTCCTGAATGAAGGGCAGGCAGACTCAGTGTCTCTTGGGGTGGGATTGAAGACTCATAGAATGGCAAGTCTGGAAGCCTGAAATTTTTAACTTCTGACACCAGAAGGAAGGCTCCAGCTTCACCTCAAGAACTGCAGTTGCAGATGAGATTCAGTGCTTTTGTAGGTGATGTAGCAAGTGATAACAGGAGGGAAACTCCCTGCTCTGGGGGGTAGAGACTCCCAGCTATTGAGCTGACCTGTCTCTAGGGGGGCCTGTTGCTTGCCATGGGCTTGGATCTGGAATGTTTTGAGCAGACTGCCAAGGCTCATCTGGCCCTCCAACTGTTACCCCCTGCTGCTCTTCTGTGTAGGCTTCAATGACATTGCTATATGGCTCTGAGGTGATGGTCAAGGGCGTGGGAGTTTGGGTGGTATTTTCTCCTTGATAATTTCAATGGGAAGAAAGGATGTAAGAAGGAGCGGACAGATCCTGAAGGTAACAATGGGTTGCATAGCTGGTGTCAGCGACAGAGTTTTAGTTTTGTGATTGTGGGGTCCTCTTTGAGGATTGCTTGGAAAAGAAGGCATCCACCTGACTAAATGGGGCAGAAGCATCTTTGCTAACAGGCTGACCAACCAAGTGAGGAGAGCTTTAAAATAGTAATGATGGGGGAAGGAGAGGAAAACCAACAACTTTGTGAGGAAGTGGTAGACTAGGTTGGCAAACAAAATGTGTAGAGTGGTACAAACAGTAAGGACTGTGTAACCCACAAAACAGGACTGAAAGGGGCCCTTTCCAGGTGTATCTATATAAACAGGGAAGTGTCTTTCAGAATTATAGGGAAAACTCTTTACTCTTTCTGGGAAATCGGCATGTCTGGTTGCTTCTCTTAAATGTTGGTGCTTTTGTGCAGTTGGTGTGGGGTTCAAAGAAGAGTAATTACATATCTGCATGCAGTAGCAGAGTTATGATTCATGAATATATGTGATAGCTCGCAGGACTGAAATATTGCAGTAGATGGACGCAGGTTCTTTGGGAAGGGCAGGCTAGGTGAGCAAGAAAGGGGAGTTAATCTTCATGCAGCAGAGCAGCTGAAGTGCAGGGTACTCAGCTGTGGGATAGATGATGAACCACTTGAGAGTTTGTGGGTTAGGGTTAGAGGCCAGACCAGTGTGGACAATGTTGTGGTGGGTGTCTCCACAAACCACTTAACCAGCAACAAAGGAGTTGATAACACCTTCTTCAGTCAGCTGGAATAAGGCTCATGTTGACAGGACCTGGCCCCTGTGGAGGGTTTCAACCACCCTGGTGTATCCTGGAGGGATAGAGTAGTTTGCTTATGCCCAGAGTGTGAACAGTCCAGGAGGTATCATGAGTGTTTTGATTGCTGGATCTTGTACTTGCAAACAAGGAAGAACTGTTTGGGGATCTGATGGCTGAGGGCAGTCTTGGCTACACTGGCCATGAGATGGTAAAGGACATTATCCAGAGAGGAGGATGGCAACAAGCAGAAAGCAGGATTGCAACCCTAGACTTGAAGAGGGAATACTTCGTCTTTTTCAGGGATCTGCTTAGAAGAATCCCACCAGAGACAGTTGTGCAGAAGAGGGGATCCAGCTGAGCTGGTTGGTTTTCAGGGATCATCTCCTCCAAGCTCAATAATGGTCCATCTTGACAAGCAGAAAGACAAGCAGAGGTGGTGGGATGCCTTAACGGATGAACAAGCGCACCCTAACAAAAATCAAACATAAAGAGTACTGAGGGTGAAAGCAGAAAGAACTGGCCTGAAATGGGAAGGTAGAATGTCTGTGTGTCTAGGGATGGGGTTAGGAAAGCCAAAGCCCACCTGGAGTTGAATGTGGTGAGGGATGTTGTGGGTTAACCCCAGTGTGCAGCTCAGCCCCACACAGCTGCTCACTCTCACTCACAGTGAGATGGAGATGCAAATTAAAGGGATAAAAGCAAAAATCCCTTGGGTTAGGATAAAGGCAGTTTCATAAGTAAAGCAAATGCTGCTCATGCTAAAAAAAAAGCAAACCAAGGAATTAATTCTGTACTCTCCATCAGCAGACAGATGTTTAGCCATTTTCAGGAAAGCGGGGCTTCATCAAACATAATGGTGACTTGGTAAGACAAATGCCATAACTCCAAATGCCCCCTCTTTCTCCTTCTTTTCCCCAGCTTTTATTGCTGAGCATGATGTCATATGGTATGGAATATCCCTTTGATCAGTTGAGGTCTGCAGTCCCAGTTGCCTCCCCTCCCAACTATTTGCACGCCCCCAACCTGCTCCTTGTTGGGGCAGCATGAGAGAACAGAGAAGACCTTGAGGCTGTGTAAGCACTGCTCAGCAATAGCTAAAACATTGGGGTGTTATCAACACCGTTTTGGTCACAAATCTAAAACAGTACCATGCAAGGTGATGTGAAGAAAATTAACTCTGTCCCAGATGAAACTGTTAAAAATGTGAAAGACAAAAAGAAAGGTTTGTATGGGTGCATAAACAGCAAGACGAGGTCTAGGAAAAGTGTGGGTCTGCTGATGAATGGGAATGAGAACCTTGTCATGGAGGTACTCTGCCATACTCACCTCTGTCTTTAGTAGTAATGCTGGTCTTCAGCAATCCCACACCCCTGAAACCAGTGGGAAAGTCCAGGAAAAGGTAGATGTACCCTCAGTTGAGGAGAATCAGGTTAGAGAATATTTACATATTGGACATGTGCAAGGCCATAGCTTGGGTGGGGTATGTGCTGAGTGAGCTAACTGATACTGGAAGGCTGCTCTTGATAGTCTTTGAAAGAGCATTGGGTTCAGGAAAGGTTCCTTAAGACTGGAAGAAAGCAAATGTAAATCCTGTCTTCAGGAAGAGCAAGAAGCATCCTTTTCATTGAGAACTATACTGGTCAGCCTCATCTTGACCCATTGGAAGATGGTGGAGCAAATAATCCAGAAAGGCATTTCCAAACATATGAAGGACAAGAAATGGTGGTTGAGAGTGGCCAGCATGGATTTATTAAGGGGGAGTCATGTCTGAACAATCTGTTAGCCTTCTATGATGAGATTACTCATTTGGTGGAGGAGGGAAGGGCAGTGGACATGGTTTATGTTGACTTCAGCAAAGCTTGGATATTGTCTTCTGTATCATCCTCTTTGATAAACTTCTGAAGTGCTGACTGGGTAAATGGACAGTGATGTGGACTGAGAACTGGCTGAACTGTTGGGTTCAGAGGATTATGATCAGCAGCATGAGCTCCATCTGAAGACCAGTCAGGGCGGTGTGCCACTGGGTTGGAGAATAGGGCCAGTGCTGCTCAGATCTTCACTGATCACGTGGATGAGAGAGCAGGGTGTGCTTTCATCATGTTTGCAGGTTATGCAAAGCTGAAAGAGAGTTTGACACACCAGAGGGTTGTGCTGCCATTCAGAGGCCTCAACAGGCTGGAGAAATGAATTGACAGGATCCTCGTGAGCAATGGAAACTGCCAAGTGCTGCACCTGGAGAGTAATAGCCCCAGGCACCAGTAGGGGCTGAGCCTGAGTGGCTAGAAAGCAGCTTTGGTGAGAGAGACCTTGGGTGTAGAATCATAAAATGTCTTGGGTTGGAAGGGACCTCTAAAGGTCATCTAGTCTGACCCCCCCTACAGTAGGCAGGCACATCTCCAACTAGAACAGATTGCTCAGAGCCCCATCAAGCCTGACCTTGAATGTCTGCAGGGCTGGGGCCTCCACCACCTTTCTAGGCAACTCGTTCCAGTGATCCCCCACCCTCATATTAAAGAACTGTTTCCCTATGACCAACCTAAATCTACCCTTTTCTAGCTTAAAACCATTACTCCTTGTCCTGTCATTACATGGCCTGGTAAACAGTTCTTCCCCAGCCTTCTTAAAGGCCTGTTTCAGGTACTGGAAGGTCACTATAAGGTCCCCCCAAAGTCTCCTCTTCTTAAGGCTGAACAACCCCAACTCCCTCAGCCTGTCTTCATCTGAGAGGTGCTCCAGCCCTCTGATCATTTTCGTGGCCCTCCTCTGGACACACTCCAACAGGTCCACATCCTTCTTCTGTTTGGAGCGCTGGAGCTGGATGCTGTACTCCAGTATTCTGGTGGATATCAAGTAGCCTACAAGGCAGCAATGTATGCTTGTAGCAAATGCAGCTCCTAGCTTCCTGGGCTGCATTAGGCAGAGGGCTGTCAGCAGGTGGAGGTGATCCTTCTCCTCCTTTTTGGGGAGGCACATCTGGAGTGTTGGGTTTGATTGTGGGTTCTCCTGTACAAGAGAGAGGTGGAGATACTGGAGGAAGTCCAGCAAAGAGCCACGAAGATGGCTGGGGTATTGGAGCATCTGATGTCTGAGGAGAGTCTGAGAGAGATGGGTCTGTTTAGCCTGGAGAAGAGAAGGCTCAGGGCAATCTTATCAGTGTGTCTGTATACACGATGTGGTGGGGTAGAGAAAGTAGAGCCAGACTCGTCTTGGCAGTAGACAATGAAGGTCCTGCTTTGAACAGGAAACTGAACTAACAACCTAGGGTCCCTCCAGGCCTGAATGACGCTGGTTTTTCAATGAAGTTTCAGTGGTAAACTTTTTAAGTTCTGTTTGCATGTGAGCTGTTAATGTGCAGTACCACCCTTTCTCTTTTGATGTGCATTATGTAGCTTAGCAGGCCTCAAGTGAACTGGTTTTGTGGGCTTCACAGAAGAAGCGATAGATTAATATTATCATCTGTAGCCTTGTGTCTGGGACGTATCTGAAACTCAACATGCTATTGTAGCTATGACTTGCAGGCTCTGTGGGAGGCAGGGAGATGTTTTAGCATTGTGCCTGTGTGACATTTTGGGGGTGGAAAGGAATAACTCTGCTTTCCTGTCAGCTTAATTAATTTTAGACCTCAGGGCTTCTGTTATGTAGGCAGAACCTTTCTACTGTCTGCGATGCAATGGTTAGTTTGCTATGTGAGCTGCACTGTTTGTTTGCTGGCCACATTTTGCAGGGTTTACATAGCACAGCCATTTGTGCAGAAGCAGGTGCCTGTTACTCGTTCTCATTTTGCTGTTTGATGGTTGAAGTGCTAAATGGCTGGTGGAACATCCTGGGGTGTGGTATGACACTGAAGAAAGCAGGAGTAAGGCTTTATGTATATGACTATCCTCGACCTTGCCAATCTGGCTCGTCTTAGTAGATATTTGACAAACTACCAAATATAACTGTGGCTTACATATTTGAATATCAGAGGTCAGCTATTTTTGATTGTCCAAAGGATTTTTTCTGTCTTTATGACTTCCTTATTTCTCAACGGGGAATTTGATGTGGGCATGGTTTCATGAGATGAGGAAATTCTTCCAGGAGAAGACAGACACACGATACAATGGTAGCAAGCACACTTCTGTTTGATAGCAGACATCCAGATCAGTAGGAGTATTTAATCTTCAGATCCTCTGATGCACAATCACAGCCAAAAGTAATTTTTTCTCCCTTTGATGCAACCATATGAGAGCATGTTCATGCTGTAAAGCCCTGCATTTCTGTATAAACAACAGTGAAACTCAGCGTGATGCAAAAAATTATTGTTAAATACTCTTTAGGTTAATAGTGATGTCTTCAGCAGAGTAAGCACAGTGGCTTAGGATGCTTATGGATTTGAGAACCTTTCCAGAAATGAAGTTCTTTAGAAGTCCTGCAAACAAAAGATAAAAAATTCTTCAATAAATAAAAATAAGCTTTGTAAAGCTGCCAGGGAAGATACTGTTGAAGCATCCCAAATTAATTTCCTGTAAACAGGAAACTGTAAACAGTACTTTACTGTAAACAGTAAAGAAAAATGCCTACCATTTGTTGCTTTAACCATGATGAGCATTCCTGTGTTTTGTTTTGTTTTGTTTCCTTTGGCCTCTCTTGTAGCAGTTACCCATAAAATGTTACCGTTTCATGTTGCCTCTTTGAGGTGTTCTCCTAGTTAAGTTGTATTTCTTATTTCCACTGAGAATGCATAATTGGATCCGTGTTATTTCTTTCAAAAGCATGGAAACTTAAATGTAGTCAATAATTACGTGTATGTGTGTTTCTCTTCTAGTGGAGGCGATAGTGGAGTTTGACTACAAAGCTCAACATGATGATGAGCTGACAATAACTGTAGGTGACATAATCACCAATATCAAGAAAGATGATGGAGGCTGGTGGGAAGGACAGCTCAAAGGCAGAAGAGGTTTGTTCCCTGACAACTTTGTAAGAGTGAGTACAAAGTGGAACTGTTCTTGTGTTGTGTATTTATGTTTTGTGTACTGTGCTGTTTGGGCTAAATATCGGCCACTATATCATATTACTTATTATATCCAAACCCATAACATACTGCAATACTATGTTCTATTGTGGCTGTGTTACAAAGAAAATACGACTTACTTGCACAGACCATGGAATTTTGATATCCTCAAAGTAAAAGTAGCCACCCCTACATTTCTGTGCTGTTCAGTGATTCTGTTTGACTGTATGGTCTGCGAACAAAGTATGTTTCCTAGAAGAACTTGGATGTCATGGCATTTGCAATATTTTTTCTCCTCTGTAACTTCTACTACTTCTCCAGGGTGCATTCTTATGTTTTATAGAAGCTTTTTGTGAATACTTATTCCTGGCTAAACCAGTTGAGAATAGTTAAAGTGGATTTTTCCAAGCAGTTGCCTATAAAAACTTACAACCCCCCCCCAAAAACCCATTATTTGTATTTCATGTAATGTACCAAATACCTTGCAGTAATACTGGTTTTAGGAAAGCCATTCAAAGTTTTAGAAATTAGTATCTTTTAAAATGGGTGTCTGTGTGTGTGCGTGCGTGTGCCTGCATGTATGCAACTGGCTGTTGGTACCTCTGGGCCTCCTTGATTTGTCATTGCAGGCCTAGGCTGTTAGTGTCTATAAACCTCCATAAACTTGGCTTTCCACTATGGAAAAGAGAGAAAGAATTACAGTTACATAAATAGGTTTTACATTAATCTTTTACTGCAGCTTCAGAGAGTCTTTGGAACTTTCCCCTTTCCAAGGATGTAAATGTCTTTTATTTTCTTTATTTTCTTCTTCTGTGTGAGCCTGTTGTGTGGTTGGGCATACACACATAATGAAGTTGTTTAATTTTGCTTCAGTAATGCTGCATATGTTGAGGTAATTTGGGGAAGTGGTTCAGTGGCAAATGGAACAGGGGAGCCTCACGGGTTCCCGTGGGGACAAACATACATCCTAATCTTTGTCATTGCCAAGAAGGAAGAACAGTTCTATGTCTGTCAGGAGGCAACGATTACGAAGAAGTAACAGGCTCAATGGGGTGAAAGGGAGTGAAGGAGGAAAAGTAATACCTTGTTTCTTGTTAATCTCTGAAAATCCACACTTTGAGGTTGGAGGAAGAAACTATTTTGGGACTCATTATACATGGATAATATTTTTCTGCTTGAACTCTGAACTGTCAAGTTCTGTGGGACAAAAGCAGACTTCCTCTAGGGTTTTTCCTGGCTGGTATTTGAAATCTGCTTCTGATTTTAGGAGGCATTGGATTTACTGTCCTAAATTAATGTGACCTATGAATTTCTGTTATGAAAATACCATAATCTAAGTAGGAAAGTTTGGAAGTTCTTACCCTTAGTACATCATTTTCAAGGCCTCTTCTTTCCAAAATGACTTCAGACTGTGGCATCCTGTCACACAATTGAAAAATAAATAGCTTTTCCTCAATAGAAACCTCTAAAACAATAATAAATATTTTGGAATTTGTGTTCTCGTAAAACATCTCTACCTGGTCTTAGCTTCTCCTTCTCCCTTTTTTTGTAAAAAAATCAGCAACGAGGATTGTTTTCTAAAGAAGTAAAAACCACAATACATTCTGCCTCGTTCTCAGCTTGAACACGAAGTCAAATGTGTTTTTCATAGCTGGCTATTTCCTCTCTAAATTAGCTAACGTGGAGTGGAAGATAAAAACTTCCTAAAAGTACAGTTTGTGAGTATTTTGAGTGAAAATTATTCTTCTTTAATTTTTCTTGTGTAAATCTTTTATGTGGAGAGCTATGGTCAAACAGAACAGCAGTCTCATCAGAAAACTGGCTGAGGGCGATAATTCTGTGCACCAGGATTATAAATAATTATAAACTTTCTCTTTCAGTCATGGAAATTTTTTTAACAAGTTTGTGCAGACTTGAATTCACCAGCAATCAATTCATGCTGCATTGCTTTACTCTTGTGTCAGCAAGAGAGGGAGGCAGAAAGGGATGCTACAGATGAGTGGTAGATGGAATGCAACTCCAAATTCCTATTGCTTATCAGAATTGGTTGTAAGAGTAATTACTTGAGAAGGTTATCCAGAGGTAAAAATGACTAATGAAATTCTTGAGGTACTTTACATTCTACCTTCAAGTGGAGGAAATAATTTCTTAGGGAAAATAGCTTTTCTTTCCTGTGATTTAATTTTATTTTGAATAAATTCATTACAAAATTCCAGAGAAAATGTTGAGTTTTGCAAAAATTGGATGTTTGGGCTGAATTGAACCTCTGAATTGACACATTAAAGAAGCCTGAATCGTCTCAGTTAGCATGTGTGCAAAGATACTGGAAGTGCAGTTTGAAGAGAAAAGAGTTTGGAAGAAAAGATACACAAGTCAGAAATGAAAAAATCAGGAAAATGCAAAATCTTAGAATTATTATGAAAATACATTAATACAAAGTGTTTCTTAAGAAAATAAATTAAAAAAAAAACATTCAAGGGAGTACTAGGTTGTGGTGTGGAAAAGACATTTAGAATTGCCTGCAGCAAAAGTGGTTTTAAATTTCATGGAATAAGTGTAAACTGATGGACCACTGAAGAGGAGTTGTCTGAAGACAGATGTGAAAAAGAAAGAGGAAAGGGGAGGTAGCAATGATATGTGTGCAGTACATGTGCAGTTATTTTTTTCAGAGGTCTTTCACTGTGAAGTTGAATCAGAGGTGCTTCCTGTTCTTGAATCTGCAAAACAACTGCTCGGAATTTTTTGTGTTTTTATACCTACAGACATAAAACCCCACAGATTCATACCCTTCATATGCTCTGCAATTCAATATGCAAGGTGTAACAGATGAGGTATTTGAAATTTCTTTTCTCTTTCTGTTTTCACTGCCATAGTCTGTAGCTATGGTCGCTTAGATTTTGTGGGGCAAGTTTGTCTAAATGAGAAAATTATTTGGTCCCTCTTTAAGGTCTGATTTACCTCTGTCAGCTTTTGTAGATACCTACTTTAGTTAGTGATGCTGAATTTATTGTAAGAAATGTATGAAATGCATATCCTGTTCTTGTCTTTGTTTCCTTTCAGTATTTCAAGTAGAGAAATAGAAGCATGATAATTATGTACTGTTCTTGGTTGTTACTTCTCAGTTATGCAGTTGAAAGAGAGGAGTTAGCAGGTGTGATTCCAATGTAGGTTATTTGCATGGTATAAAATTGGTCTTTGATATCTTTCTAGCTTGAAACTTCAACTTGAAATCCAAAAGTCTTACTTTAATAACCAGAAAATAAAGTAAATGTGGATGATGTGAAGCATATTAGTGTTTTGTTTTTTGTTTTTTGTTTTTTAAATGGCATTAGGAGATTTGTGTTGTGTTTTTTTTTTTTTAACAAATTCCTTGTCTAACCATGCTCTGCAGTGTAAAACTTTGTTAGATTAGTGTGTGACAGTTAGATTTTGCTGATAGCAGTTGAAGATGTAGGAAGCAGGAAACTGTGGTGCAGAGCCATGCTTGCTGGTTTTAATTTACAAACCCAATTCTGTGTGGCATTGGGTAATGTTATACTGGTAAACTGAATGTGCTGCATTTGATAACCTTCAGGCTTGTTTGTACTCCAGAGCAGTTGCTGATACTGCAAGCAGAATTGGGAGGTAAATTTATTTTAAAATTAGCAAGAAATGTGGTGGTAGTTACTTTTGAGATTATAGTGTATAGCTTGGGCTTTAGAATCAATGAAACAGGGCAAGGGGTGTTTGTGACTATGCTGCTGCCTCAAGTCAGAACAGCAACCTGGATTTCTTGTTGCACAAGCAGAATACAATCTTTGAATAGTGCAAATTAGTTGTAGGATGTCAGGGATGTTCATGCTGAATCATAGGTACACCATGGAGATCATTATCTGTTGCTTATGATTTAATTTTCTTCTCTATATGTTTTGTTTATTTGGTTTTAATCTTCACAAGCAATCAGAGGCTGCAGGGAACTGTGAGTGAAGCTGAGACCCTTGTGCTTGCTATGCACCCTGCAAACCCCCCTACCCATTCCTAGTGCTTTCCTAAAACCTGTTATAACTCTGGCCCTGTACACATGCAGGGGGCTTTTCATCTACAGTTTGGCTTCTGGGAGTGCAAAAAGTATTCCCCATGTCCTGGAACACTTTGGTTCCTGCAGTGCTTTCTGCTTCCCCGGCCCTTTGGCTTCTACTTGGTCCCTGTAAAGTCAGAGAGCTGACCAGCTCCTCTTGTTCTTCCTTCCTGCTTTGCCACTGTGCACTTGTCATCGCTTCAGGGCTTTAAGGTTCCTACTGCCTTCACTGCTCTTCTAAGTACCCTGAGTACTATTAATTAAATGACATCTGGGTCAGCCTTGCCTAAGTAGTCACTTCTGAAAGTTGGGGCATCTGCCGAGGCACTGAGGTTCTATGCAGACTAGGGAAAGGGGTGTTATTTCTGTTTGTACCTGAAAATATAACTTACTTTATCAAGTGAATTATTATAGAGGTTTTACACATAGTTGGCCAGAGTTTGCAATTCAATTACTGAGCTTTTTTTTTGTTGGAAAGACTTTCTACATGTTTATTATTAAGAAATATTGTGGCATCCTGTTGTGTCATCTTGGGAATGAGAGCCAAGATCACTAGTTTCTTATTCCAAGTTCTGTGTATGACTATTAAGGTAGTTATCCTTCTGGTGAAATACAAGATAATGTAATTAGTAAAAGAAACTTTCAGATAGGTTCCATTATGTGAAAATGCTGTCTTTTTGAGATTTTGTTGCTGTCAACAAGCAATTAAAATGTTGTGGGAAGAAACATAGCATCACTGATGAGTTATTACTTATTATTGCTGCTGTTATTACTTGTACAATGGTGAGACCAAAACTAATAAAATGAAGACTTTCTTCCTCTCCCAGCCCATCTTTCCCCCAAAGGCACGGATCCACCAAGATGCTCTTGCACCAATCAATAGCCTCTGACTTGCCAGTGTTTACGTTTCGAAGGGAGTTCAGGGAAGAGCAGCAGCAGCAGAATGGGCTGTCCTGGATGCCCAGGGCATGATTACAAATAATGTCACGCCTCAACCTGTTAGTCTGGCTTCAGCGGAGGTGAGGGAGCTCCCAGAGAGGCAGATGCCCTGGGTGTTTCGCCTGGAAGTGATGTGAGACTCCCTGGCAGCAACAGAGACGCTTTCCCATTCCTATTCCCTGTCATAGGGAAGTGGTGATATTCTTGGCTGAATGGGAAGGGTGCTGTGCCGTGCTCACTGCAGTCAGCAGGATGGATCCCGTATGTTTGTTGTGGGGGCAAGTGTGGTGTTGGCTGTCCTGTGGTGACCAATTTATTGGATATGTTTTGATGCTAGGCTTTGAGGTGGGGGTTACTGGGAATGGAAGGAGGACACAGGGAGGAAAGAAGGGTTGCTTTTTGAGGCTGTCAGCTGTTGAGTGTTTTGTGGGAAGCAGTATGTGAACCTTTTAAAACTGCAGAAAAGTGGGAGGGTTTTAAATGCGTGTGACAGTCATGCAGTGGACAAGTGGTAATGTGAAGCTTCAGTGTTAAGGTTTCTATTAGCTTGGAGTGATTAGTACTTTATATTGCAGCAAGTTATTAATAAAACGTAACCTTCTGAAGAGGCAGTGGCTTAATTGTAATTATATATTGATAGAACTGGTGAGACTTTAAAAGTCTGAAAACAAAATATATTTTTTAAATATGCAATGTAATTGCTGGTGTTAAAAACAAAAAGAAATACTCTTATTTAAATAAACATAATACTGCTTCACTGATAAAGTTAAGTGTAGGCAGTATAAATTGATATACTAAGGAGACTCTACCTCTTTTTGCTCAGGTTTGTCTTTTGTATTCTGAAGAAAACCTAAGAGTATTTATTTTTAAAATATGCTGTTTAAATTGTAAATTAAAAAGTGGTGAAAAAAGAAACTAAACACTACTTCTTTTTTTTTTTGCATTCTGAGGCTCCAAAAGCAGCTTCTGTTTCTTCAGAACTTCCTTATATATTATAATTTGGACCTGTGTGTTAGAGGGAAGTCAGTAGGGTTTTGGCAGTAACCTCTTAAAGTGGTTTCCATAAGGAATTACAGAATTGGCAGGATTAAATGGTTGGTGGTATTTCTCTGACTTAGTGCCAAAAGGTCAGGTGGCAAAGAGAAGGTCTCTTGCCCTTGTATTTTCTCTTCCCTGAAGTAAAATTCTTTTTTTTTTTCCCTGGCGACTTTCCAAGCTCCCAATATTTTTATTGTCTCTGTAGCTTGTTTGTGTGTGGGTGGGTATGTTAGTAATCCATGTATTTTGACCTGCTTAATTTTTACACTTGTTCTGGTAATTGTTTTACTGTTGGAGCAGGCCGCTGTGAGAAACTTCTGTGTAGGTAGTCTGTAGAGGTGTTTAGCAGGATTTGCATATGAGTGTTATGCAAGAAGTACTTCTACAGTTCTAGATTTACAGAGAGTACAACTGTGTATCTGATTTTTCCTGACTGGACCGAAACCTTGTTAGAAATCCTAAAACACAGTAGCAAAGCTTCTCGAAACTAAATTGTGCATCAGTCCTGCTGTTCTTTGAAGCTAGAGTGAGAATATTTGTTGATATTTCTACCTTTCTTGCAATTTGATTACATAGCCCTGAGATGGATTCTCTTAACTTTAGGGAACATTATCTGGTTTTCCTGTTTCTAATGTCTGTGTGTAAGAAAGAATGTAAGAGAAACAGTATTCTGGATGCCTGTGATTCTAAGACTTGCTGTTCTAACTGCTACTGTCATGTCTTAATGATACTGTTAAGTTCTGTCATGATCAAACACTGTAATTCATTAACAGTAAGTATTTGTGTATATGTCGAGGGGGTTGTTTAGTGGTGTTGATTTTTTTTTTTTATTTGTTTGGGTTTTCTCTTTGTTGATTTTGAGTTTTAATTCTATGTACAAAACTGCTGTTTTTTTACTGAAGTATTGTGTAGACCATTTAACAGCTTTCATGTACTATCTTTTATGCTTTTCTAAAGTGCATCAACTGGAATCAGCCGGAATGGCAAACTATTTGCATTATTTGCTATTGGAAGTAGTATTTGACTGATTAGATATCTTTGTATTCAGTGTCTGTAAGTGTTGCAATTCCTTTGTAGAATCTTTTGAGACATATTTTGGAAGCTCATGGTGGAGAAAGAGTCCTTAAAGCGTTCCCCATTTCCTTCTGTCACCTAATTATTTACTCTACTAGAATTTCACTGGTGGTTTTAGTAAAATTATAACATGATAGAATATATTACAGCAGTTTAGGTTTATGATCTGCACATGTCCTCTTCAGAGTTGGAAAGAGTATATGTGAGTCTCTTAATCCTCATTTTTTGGCTCTGTCTCAGCCATATGAAAGATAGTATTGTTTATATATAGACACTATAGTCACTCATTTACCCTTGGAAAAGATAAAGGTGACAGAAAGCTATCATAATGTCATAGGATGTTATTTACTCACTTTGACTTCAGATTCCTTCTTCAGTGTTAGATACTTGGTGCTGATGGTTGTGATGGGAGGTGGGGAGGGGTGGAAGGGAAGAAACTTAGCTTAGGCCATCTGATTTATCTGTCAGTAGTTACTTATTAAAAAGTAAATAGCAAAAGCAAATTGAAATACTTTTTATCCTTTTGCTTGGAAATTACTCTCTTCCTACTTGGAGCCAAGAGCATCATGTCATCCAACTTTCTCTTTGGCAGCTGTGTTTATCAGCTTTTTGATTGCTTTAAGAGTCCTTTTGGGGTTTTGTTCTCTTGTCCTGAGCTTCCTTATTGTGCTACCCCCAGAACTTTGCTAGCATGTGAGCAGACTGCCCATCTTACTGCAAGTTGTGGTCATGTTGTCTGCATTATATGGCCATGGCACTTTAGAGACTTGGTTCATACCGTACAGCCATTTCCAGATCACTGGCCTAATGAATGCCTAATATTACTATAGACAGAAGAAGGCAAAATGCAAATCTTAGTATTTTATTTATCCTTCCCTAATGTCCCATGTCTCCATTTTATTGTACTATCAAGCACAAAGACACAATGTAACCTATTCCTAATTTTAAAATCTTTTTAAGATGACCTGATTTTTTCTCCTTTTGGGGGTTGAATTAGAGAAATATAGATGTAAAAATGCCTGTAATTCAGCACTAACATGCTAACTGTTTTGAATTAAAAATATCTAAAGTTCACCCACCAAAAAGCTGCGTATACATCTCAGTGTAGCTTTCAGAAAAAATTTTAATACTTCGCGTTCATTTTAGAGGAGCTTTCTGAAATTTAATGGGATATTTTATATGGAATTTTTTTCATGGAAAAAAAGTACTTAGAAGTTGAACCACCTGAAATGTACTGTTGCACATATATGAAAGGACATATGCTCAATTGTTTTCCTCTGTTCCCACACAGCTTCTTCAGTTGATTAATAATGCTTTGTGATCAAGGCACCTGAAGGCTCATGACTATGAATTTGAGTTGATTAGTTCTCATGGACAGATTGTAAAAAATAATGACAGTTAATTCAAAGTAAAAAACTGGTTTGTTGCTGCTAGTGTTTTGTGAATGTACCGAGTGCTAAAGCTAAACTGAAGTCCTGGATGGAGTTAGGATTTGTGGTAGCCTGCTCTGATATATCAGCAGTATTTTTCTCTGCTGAAGGAAAGATTATATGTACTTCAAAACCTTCTTAGCTGAAAAGCTGAAGGTAGATCCTTTAAAAACTACTGTACAGAAAGAACTTCCCTGTACAAATAGTTCACTGAAGTTGATGGAATAACCAGGAGGATACATTTGCTTACATGCAGCAATTCTTGCAGGATTGAGCACTGCATTTCATAGTTCTTGATGGCTCTGCAGTTCTGTGTAGGAAGCTTCCCAGTTCCTGTATTGTCAGCCTATATGTTTTTAGTGGGTCATTTGGACTTGTGCACTGAACTTTCAGAGGATGTGAAAATTTTTTAGAAAATTTCGGCAAACTGTCTGGTGGACATCAGAGAAAAAAATTGACTAAGGGAGGCAGAGGAATGCTTCATTAAACTGTAAAATAGAAGCTCTTTTTTGAAAATATAATCCCTTTCAAAATGTTTTCAGCAATACATGTGTGTTCATGTAGTAGACATGCATAACATGTGTATGGTATGCAGAAATAGACACTAGGTGGAAAACCAGAACACAAAAGTTAAGGTATTAGAAATTATTTTTAAAGGCACTTTTGTTTTACAAAATAGAAAGAAAGGAAATATATTCTCTGGTCTCATTAATGAATTCAGTCTTTTTTTCCTCCACTATGCAATTCTGTAATGCTGATTTTTTATATTTACAAGGAAGTAGAATTTGTGTTCTTACACCTCTGAACCTTGGTGACACTTACAGTGACACTCTGTAATATTGACTGAATTTCTTTAAGCTGGGATTTTTACCTTTTCATTGTTTCCTTAGTGAGTATTTGGCTGTTTAGAAAAGGGTGATTTTTATTTTGTCTCTTTACAGTGAGTATAGTCTACTCCTCAGTAGCTTCTTTTAAGGTTCATGTGTTTCCATTAGAAGCAGCCCTTTTCTTCCTGCTCTCCCACCTGGCAGCTTCTGAGTGGGTTTTATTTTCTCATGAAGCTGAAACTGGGTGTACAAGTTACAGGTTTGAAGAACTCCTTGCTCATGCCTGGAGTTACTTGTAATGTGTTGGTAACCTGCCTCTCCAGTCTCTGTACCATATCCTTCTGCTGTCAAATTGCAGCTTCATGACACTGAGCACTATAAAGAACAGGATAAAATATCTATTGTAACTGTGTTAGTGTTTTTGATTTGAAAACTGGTTATATTAGTGGAGGCTTTCTGGATAAGGCCTTTGAACCTGTCTGTACTAAAATGAGCTACTTGCCTCCTACCAGTGAAGAATGTATGTGGAGGGACAGACAGGAGATGGGAGTTGAGTTTAAACAACCAACACCACCAGCATTTGCTAATGAGTGCTAACAGATGTTTTTGTTTCCTACTGATGTTTCCAGACTTCCATAAAGTGAAAACAAGATTCACAGGGAGAGGCTAAATTGCTATCTTAAACTAGACTGTGTTGTTTGAAAAATTGACTAGACTCCCAAGCTCAGTATGCCCTCATCAGATCTGACTACAACCAACAAAATTAAAGATAAATACTGGCTACAGGAAATTATTTTTTGTTAAGGCCTGTTACTATTAGCTGGTTAGACTGCTTGAGAGAAAAAGGGAAGTTTGCATCATTGGAGCATGATACATAGTAGCAGAAGACCTAGCTTGAAACAGCTTTTTTACTTCAGCACTGCCATTATACTGATACTATCATTGTATTGAACTTCAGCTCTAAGTAGTAAGTTTTTGCATTCCTGATACTCTGAGGATAATGCATATAAACAGGACTTGTGAACAGGTGTCACGAGTAATGATTCCTTGAAAATGTAAGGTGATGAATTACTAGTGCTTTTCTAGGTGTACAAAAAAAACATTTAACATAATACAAAAGAAAATTATTCTTTGTGAGCCTTACAGATGAGCAGCCTCATTTATAACAGGTGCTTGCATCTCTTGCTGTCTGTAGCATTGTTCTTTCATGTCATAGGAGCATTAGTATAGCGTATTGTCAGGGCACTTCTGCGAAGCAGCTCTACAGCAAAGCTTCACTTCGTGGCCTATACAGCAGGCAAACAGGCTGTACCAATAAAAGCTCAATCAGCTAAACCAGTTTAGCTAGTTTAATTAAGGCAATGGTAGGGGCTTCTGCTGGTTCAGTTACAAATTACACCTGCCAGTCTTTCTGCTCCAGCTATGCTGGCAGAAGTCTGCAAGTAGGTTCTCTTTTAGGAAATTCTGCTTTGGTTGTTTCTAACATATATAGCACATTGATGCAATGTAGTATCTTCCTCTTTTTTCTTCCCCTTTTGCATCTTTTTTTTTTTTTTTTTTTTTTTTTTCCTTGTCTCCAAGAAATTTATAGCTATGCCCCTTAGTTACCTCCAGTTAGGCTAGGATATAGTCATTAGACCATCTGCATCCTTACCTGTTACATTTCCTGTACTCTTGGAAGACAGAGAGAAGCTTAAGGGTTGAATTCTGTGAGTGGAATTGGAGTGTAGTTAGTATGCAGGTGTTACTTTCAAGTGAAGAGTGCAGAAGTACTATGATAGTGGTAGATGCGTAGGTTGTGTAAGATACTAGGACACTATTTAAGATCCAAGTAACTATTGCATTATCATAAAACCCTAGAGTGAACTGGGTTTGTATTAAACTGTTTGTAGATGAGATGACTAGAAAGAAAAGATTGAACAGTTTCTTAGTGTTTTTAAGTGAAAGGCATACCTACAAAGTATCTGGAAAAGTTTCTTTAAGATAAGCCCATACTAAGTTGTACAGACCATCACAGGAAATATAACTAGAGCAGTGAATGACATTTAAAATGTTAATAAAGTGTTTCCATGCGCTTCAAGAACCATAGCTATGCGAGCACAAAAACTGCAGTTGTGTTCAGTGGTGTGTTGTCTTGCAGTTCCTCTCTGCTGAGTGCCCTTATTTGCAAAGAGAAAAGCTCTGCTCCTTGTATTGTGTTAAGAGTGCTTTCACACAAGTAGTTAGGGTGAAGATACAACTAAGCAAAGTTTGAGGAAGCACAAATTTGATCATGAAAGAATCAGAAATTTATAGAGGAAAAGATACAGCAGAAATGGGCACAGGACAGACCACCTAAATAATAGAATCATAGAATGATTTTGGGTTAATTACAGGCATCTCTGACCTTGTTCGGAAAAACAGTGCTTTCATATTTGCCTGCTCTCTAGAACCTTGTTCACACCCTGCTCCTAATCTGCACCATTCCTTTTGCTATTTCCAACTAAACCCTTTAGAACTATTATTCTCACAAGTTGTTCAGCATAATGTCTGTATCTAAGTTTAGGAAAGGTAACTTCTCAGGTATGCATTCTGCCACACTGCCTTGTGTTGAAAGTTATTGTGGACAGATTATGGTTCTTGCCAAAATGTCTTGTAATAGCATAATTCCTTGCAGAAAAGTGAAGAGAGTCTGAGAGAGACGGGGCTTTTTAGCCTAGAGGAGAAAAGGCTCAGGGCAATGTTATTAGTGTGTCTGAATACATGATGTGATGGGGTACAGTGGAGCAAGACTCCTCTTGGCAGTACACAGTAAAAGGATGAAAGGCCATGGGCAGGATTTGAAATACAAGAAAATCCTGTATAATTTAAGCGTAAGAAAAAAATGTTTTGTTTTGAGGAAAGTGAAACAGGGGAACAAGTTGTCCAGAGGTAGTGTTGAGCCTTCATCCTTGGATGTAATCAGAAGCCAACTAGACACAGCCTTGAGCATCCTGTTGTAATGGACCCTGCTCTGAGCCAGGGGTTGGACTAAATGTGATCTCCAGGTGTGCTTTCCTGCCTCAGCCATTCTGCAGTCTGTAAAAACAATTAGTTCCATCACAGTGCTTGGGCTCTAATGGGATCACTCAACTGTGAAGCAGTAAACAGGAGTTGAAGTAAAGTAGTAAACAGTGTTAGTTGAAGTATGGAGAATAAGACTCTGGGCCCACCTAGAGGCTGTATCTTGTGAAAAAAATAAGCCTTTTTTGTATGACCAAGTGAAGTGCTTGGTTTAGTTTCTGCTTCTAATTATAGCTACATATTTTTTCTTTGAATGAGCAGCATCTTTTACACTCCAATTAAAAATGTGATGCCTTTCCTACTGCTTACACACACATGCCCTTATGCCAAGAATAAAGAAGGAGATTTTAGCAACATTATAAAATTGTAATTCTTCAAGTATTTGAGCAGGCTGAGTGAACTCCAGTGCCTTCTGCTGATTTCTTTTTTTTGCACCCTTGCTGTCTGTGGGCCATGCTTTTATGCATATCCCTTTCCCTCCCCCCTCCTTTCTCCTCATATCTCACAACTACCTTTAGCTGTGAAGAACTGAGATGTTAACTTATTTTGAGTCATAAGTAGCCCTTCATGAAAGTAGGCAGCTAGAGAGAGAAGGGTATCTGCATTCTGTGAAAGAAGAGCAATATGAATGTGCAGCATGTCTGATGCAAAACAATCAATGGAGGAGAGTGCTTGGAGGGAACTGCTGGAAAAACTTGCGTACAAGAAACTACAAATGTCAGAATATTAATCAAACACAAGAGACAGAGGTGTTCTCTAAGTAGCTTCAAATCATGCAGGGAAAAAGAAGAAATGTCTGCTTAGCATGGTGTGTGTGCAAATATGTATGGATTTATTTATGAATTAGAGAGCAAGAACATGAGATGAGTTTGGAAAACATCTCTTGGTTCATAGTTCCAGGCCTCTTACTCTTGCAGGCCCTGTATTTCTCATTTATGAAGTTTCATTGTGTTGTTGTGGTGCCCAGTGAATACTGCTTCAGAATCTCTTGCGGTTAGAAAGATTTCTTTATGCTTAATTCTTACTTTCTTAATGGCATTTTCAATCGCTTGCACGTGTGCAACCACTCTTCTTTTGAATTAAGGTAGCTTTTTGGTTTTCCCCATGGTGTTTCATCAATCCTGTTTGTTCTTAAAATGCCATTAAATGTCTACTCTTTGCTGGAGATACTGATGTAAAGTAAGTGTCATTCTCTTGAGAAATATAAGCAGCACTTCTCTGCATTTTGTTTACAGCACATGTTCACATGCTGGACAGATATGCCATGATAAAGAACGTTACACAGTATTCCAGATTAAGCATCATTAATGCATTGTATGTTGACTTTCACTTGTCTATTATCCATTAAATAATTTTTGCATTTTCAGTAACCGGTAATTCAGTTAATGGTCCTGTATTTGTCAAATTGACTCAAAATAACGTCAGAAGCAAAATCTGTGTTTTATTTTGAAAATCAGATAGCAATTTTTAATATATTTTTCTTGCTAGTCTGAATTGAGATAGTATTCTCTGAAGCTTGTCCCATTAATTTTTTTTGAGTTGTACATTAATTATTATTTTGGGTTTGCTCATGCCATCAAGATTACTACTCTTGTCTCACCAGCTACTACATGTATACTTTGGTCTTTTATCAAACTGTGTTTTACTGGCTTGATTGTGTGCCTGTGAGTGTGTGTGTTAATTTGTGGACTTTCATCTGTCAGCCAGTGAACCACCTGCATGCTGTCTGGTAAGCAGAATGCAGGCTGGGATGAGTTTTGTTGAAGAAGTCCTACACCAGGTTTATTGATTACCTGAAATAGCCTCTGTTTCACAGTTCCCACAGAGCCATATTTTCTGTACAACCCTCTTTTAGTGCTAATGATAACATTCTCTTATGCATTGTTACAGTCAGAGAATTCCCAGACTGTAGCAAGAGGAGAGAAGGATTTAACAATTTAGGGAAAAATTACTTGAGTGAAAGGGAAAAGAAAAATGGTTGTGGAAGACAAAAGTTGTGATGTGTATGAGACTTTATATGACTTTGGAATTATTAGAATAATTTAGCTGCCAAATGAATCACATGCCTCTTTTGTCATTCAGGGAGGGCTCTGCTAAGATAGAGCCTTTGTATGAACAAGATCTTTTCAGATTAGAGTGTTTGAAGAGCCTGTTCTATCTTGAAGAAAAGTCTATCATCTAGTTCCAACCCACCTGTGTGGACAGGGACACCTCCCACTAGATCATGTTACTCAGAGCCCCATCCAACCTGGCTTTGAACTCTTCCAGGGAGGGGGTAGCCACAACTTCCCTGGGCAACCTGTTCCAGTGTCTCACCACCCTCACTCTGAAGAATTTCCTCCTAATGTCTAACCTAAATCTCCCCTCTTCCAGTTTTCCATTCCTTTCACTACAAGCGCTTGTAAAAAGTCCCTCCCCAACTTTCCTGTAGGCCCCTTCTGATACTGGAAGGGGCACTTCAAGTATGTAAGCCATGTGTTGGGGTTAAAAGGATTGGATAGGGCATCATTGCTCAGGCTAGTATGCTGAAAAATGTAAGTGCTGTCAAAAAACCACCAAAAAACAACAGTAAGATGAAAGCTGAAGGAAATGCAGAGTAATGTTCAAACCCAACGTAATCATTGCTATATTTCCTCTTGTTTTCTTTTGGGGTTTTTTGGAGTATTTTTTCTTGCATCTTCTGCCTCAATTTTCACCCCAGTTAACAAGCACTTCTCTGGGGCTTTCAGCAAACCATAAAAAGTGTCTGTAAACCATCTCTATTCCACCTGTTTCACAGAGGCTTAGTAGTAAGGCAGGATGTCAAGGTGAGTGAGAGCTGAGGGGATGCATAGGAAGTTAAGAAGTTAAGCACCGAGGTTAAGGAGAATAGTGCTTAGGAGCCACCTGGTAGGGCTGTCTGTTTGTAGAGGAGATACCAAGGCTTAATGCAAGCAATGAAGAGGTCTTCGATAAAAAATTGTGTTCTGTGATAACAACTGTTGGCAAAGACAGACAGCTGTGTTTGTAAGATTTTTTCCTGTAGTATTTTTAAGTGTGCTGTGGTGACTTTATATATTGATTTTCCCCAATTAGCCTCCTTTAAAACTGCAGACAGTGATGTAATCAAAATCAGTTCTTCTGATTTCGTTTGGCTTTTGGGGTTTCACTTTTGGCAGTGGTGGCTTCTTGCAGCAGGTACTTTGCATAGCTTTGTTTTATGGAAACTTTTATTATTAGTGGTTTGTAGTATTAGCCTCGTGGATTTGATGCAAAGCTCATGTAGTCTATTTTATGGCTCCTTTTGGATTGCACTGCCTATTGCCAATAATAAGAGTTATTATTTTCTTCAAGTTATGCTTTTGCTTGAAAATTTGAATGTATGATTTTGTATATGTGTGTGTCTCTTATCTATCTCCAGGCCATAGTCTTGAGTTTTCTTGCAGTCTCTGAGCAGGTGCAGAAAACACTGCAAACTACATGAACCAATGTTGTGATTTAACATGACATATCTATGGGGTTTGTTTATTGTCTCTTTCTTGAAAGCTCACTCTTTTAAATTATATTAATAAAAAAATAATTCTAATAGTATAAGGACAAAGCTTCTAAAGTTGAAGCAGTAAAATCTATTTGTTCTGTTCAGGTGGGATAGCAGAAGATAGGCCTTGCATCTATCACCTTTGCAGAGACTGAGTGTCATTTTGGATACTCTTTCACTTCCAGTGGCAGGAATGGTATTTATATCATCTTCCTTGGTCACTTCTAAAGACCAGAGTTAGTTATGACTACTGTTTCAGACAGGCATCTCTGCAAATGGTACCCTTGGAACCTGCTGGAAACACTTATTGTTCAAACTGTGCTAGGGCAAAACAGCCTGTCTTTGTTCCATAGCCAATTAGAAATACTTCAGGCCTTAGGGCTGCAAGTATTCTGCATGTCAAGAGCCAAGCATCTGCATTAATCTTTCTTTCTCCTGAATACCTGGTTAATATCTAATTAATTACTGCATTATTTAGAACTGTTAATGCATTTATGTAACTTTGCCTCTGAAATGTTTTGTGATACCTCTGATATTTGCTTACAGTAAAATAGATCAGAACATTCAAGAAGGATATTCACTCTGAACTTTTGCTAGCTGTTCCGTGGCTGCTATACTGGTTCTCTGACACCAGCATTAGACCAGTCCAGTTAACACTGGTGACACTTTTGAGTATAAAAGATGCTAAATAAAGCTTAATGTTCTGCAATACAACCCTACCAGTGCAGATGGCAAACAGCAGTTTCATTCTTTGTGAACTTGGACCGCTTGGACAGTGTTTGCATAAATTCAAGCACTATCTGATGCAAGGAGAAAAAACATCTAGTTGTCTGTTTTCAGAGTAGCATGCCAAAAGCAAAGCCAGGGAATGACAATATGTTTCTGTATTGAGTTTCAGATATTTTTTTTCCTTCTTTTTTGGTAAAACATGAATGATTCAAACAATAACTTTTAATATAGTGTCCCTAAAATGATCACTTCAGTAGTGTCATCAGAGGAGCTACTCTTTTAACATATGGAGCTTGAGGATGAGTGAGAGCTAAATGCTACTTAGTATGGAAATTATTTACTCTTTAAAGTAGAATTGCAACAGTGACCAACAGCTAGAAAGAGATTCTGCTGCATTGAAAAAGAAAGGGTACTGATGTCACTTTGCTGCCTTCTTACTAACCTTGCAACAAGAACTGTGGAAGGAAATGTGATTGACCACTTTTCTTGAGAAGATGCTGACCAAAGCAACAAGGGTGAGGTATAGACTGCAGCAGTTTATTGCAGAAGCTATTTCTACATCACTTTTATAGCCATTCTGCTGAAATGGGAAGAGTTACTATTGCTGTAGTTCACTGTCACAAATAACTTAACCCAGAGGACTTTTACACCTCAAAGACTGCAGCACAGTGCAACTAAAGCTGATGACTCTTGAGGTGGTAAAATTAATCACACAATGATGAAAATCTTATTTTCTGAAAGAATTCTTAGAAGGCTCCTTTTGTCAAGAGCAAAGCCCTTTTCTATGTTCCCTCATTTCTTCTAAAAAGGAGTTTCTGCCTACACAAGTGGGATGACCATCTGACTCAGAAGAGCACGAAACTTTATTTTACCATGTCTATTAAGATATGATAGCCTGTCATATCAAATATATTTGCTCAACAGTGTATTTCTTCTTGAAAAGATCTGTAGTTAAGTACTCAATTTTTATTTTTATTTTTAAATTACAGAGGTAATGGAGAAAATTATCTGCTTGCTTTTTAAAAACAGAATAAATCTTGAATAGATAAATTGACATCACTAAAGCCTAAGGCATATGCTTAATTAGTTACTGGCATAGTTTTTACTACAGCTATTATGCAGTATATACCTCAGGGAGTGTTTGTCTCAATGGATTTATAATGTCTTATGATTCATGGATTTATTTTACCCATGTTACAGAAATGAAAAGAAGTGTTGGGGAAAGTTTTTTCATTAATTCCTAAAATGACTTTAGAATTTTTAAGGATATAGCTGTAGTCCATCATTGCCATACTCTTTTTTCTCTTTGCACTTTTTAGAAAACTTTTTTGAATCTTTGCAGAGATACTAGAGCTTTATTACAATTCTTTAATAAAATCTTTTTCAAGTATCAGAGCAGTTTTTTGTTTTCAGGGGAAGTACTGGTGTTTGTATTTGCAAGAACATAGCATGGGTGCAATGCTGTAGTTTCAGGTCATGCCTGTGATACCAAGTCGAACACATGAGAAACCAGATATAAATTGTGGGACAAAGGGGAAGATGAGATAATGTTGAAGAAGCCTTTGGATCTTATTGCACAGGTTAGAAAGGGTAATGAAGTATCTTCTCCCTTCTGATTTGGTAGAATGCAGAAAACTCTGAAGAGTTAGAGTGCAGTACTGTGAATTTGCTTCTTGTTTTGAAACTACTTTAAGCCAGCTGTGAAGAAAACATACTGAACTGCATGGTTTTGGAACCTTGTGTTACTTCCATGGTTTATGAAATTGCTCTTGACTAAGAAATTTGATAAACTGTGGAGGCCACCTGTTTGTCTCTTTCTTCTTTTAAACTGTTTGTGTTGCACAGAATTGGCAAAAATCTGTAAGGCCTCAGCTACTCATAAACCTTCCTTTCACAGGGTGTGCCAGAGACTATGATGAAATCTAGGCATAAGGTGTGTTCTTAACTATGCCTAGGTAGACGTAGTCTGTTCAGGGTCTTGGGCACCCAAATTTTGGCACTTTCCCCCCCCAATCTGGCTGCTTTAATCTGTGTCCAGGGAGCTCAGACGGTTTTTTGTTCATCTGCTATTCGTTTTTGGGCTCCTGAGTAGCAACTGAAGGAGTCAGAGTTGTACATTTCTTGTTGACTTGACTTGTTGAGTGTTTTCTTGCTCGTGTTCTAGCTGAAGCTGCTCAGACACAGATGATTCATTCTGTCCCCTTCCTCTCAAGTGCTTCACAAAGTTACTTGTGACAAATGGCTGAGCTCCTGAGACTAAGGGGGAGCAATAGAAGGCAGCTGGAGAATCTGTCTTTTAGAAGTGGTGGAAGTACTTATTTTTCTAAATAATTTTCCTTTATGGTAAACTTAAGTTATTTCCATACATCTGCAGTCAATAGCCTCATTTTTAGAGCACTGAAGGTCTGGGAGGTAACGGTTCAAGTTTGGCAATTAAGTACTAGGGAAGATAGGATATCTCTTTGGCCTGGGAAATTGTTAGAAGAGTGTTTCCAGACCTGGAAAACTACTATTTGATATTATGACTGCAGTCCCAAGGCTCTAGATAGGAGCAAGCCTGTATCAAGCCGTGCAAATGTGTACGATCACATTACTCAGAGGTGGATTGTTTTAAAATTATTTCAACAGCCCTATGATCTCATCCTTTGGTGTGAAAGAAGACAGGAGATTGTTATTTTATTCACTGTTTTTTTTCTAAATGCAAATCAAGTGAATTAAAAATACTCTAACATGTAGATGAATAAAGAGATGCTAAAAATTCAGGTGAATTAAGAACACATGGAAGATAAAAGTAGAAAGAAACATGGTCTTGCCTGTTGGCCAGCTTTGAATGCCAGTTCTGTCTAATGTCTGCCATGTAAGCAAGAAAGGAGAGGAAGGAGAAAGGTAAACTGTAGATGTCTCAAAAAAGTCCTCACTGAATCTGACATCTGTAACTATTGTGCCGTACTTGTGACAATTGGTCTTTGGGGTAGAAAGTACTGCAATAAATGCCTTTGCCTGATTTTATTACTGCTGGAGACCAACCAATTAACATACTAAAAATAAGCATAACAATTCAAGCTATACAAGCATCTTTGTAAAATCATATGTGCCATATATGTTTGGTATGAATGATGTGCTTTGGCTAGGCCTTTTGTAGCCACTATAATTTGCAGCTAACGAATGTGGCTCCTGCAGGAGGAATGCCTTTTCTCCTTTGCATTTAGGGAAATAATTTACATTTTAGATAGGCAGGATGGATATCTAGTTGTTATGGGCTGATCTGAGGATCTGAGGGGTTCCAGAAAGCTCAGACAACATGTCTGGATATTGCCACAGGAAATCCAACTTGGACTTTACTATTTAAATGGACCTGGCTTGGACCCTGTGAGCCTGTGTGTCAAAGGCATTATTCTTACAGAGACAGCAGTGTGATTGTGGTGGTGGGCAGAGAATAGATGTGCCTTGGGTGCTCTTGTCCTGTTGTTGCTTTACTGGGAGAAGTTGTCACCCAGACCTGATGGCTTCTGCTGCCTGCTTTACGGTGACCTTTGTGGGGTGGTGGTGAGGAGTGACTGCTGTGTTTAATTCACCTTACAGCACAGTACTTTTGGATCTGGTAAAATTTCTGAAGGTTGGTTCTGAAGTTTGCAGAAACTCCCTGGGAGTGTTACCTCTACATTTGCGACCTATGAGAGTTCCTGGTCTTTGTTCCTTCCCCTTCTCACTTCCTCCTCTTCTTCTCTAGAGAAACCACTCCATTGGGCAACTGTTTGAAACCCACTCAGTGGTTACCTCGAGCTAGCTCATGCTTAGCAGGGGCTGTCAGTCAGCTGTAAATGCAGGGCAAGTTGAATCGAACTTACAGTGAGAAAACAAAAATGCAGCCTTATATTTATCACAGAAGAGATGGAACATTTGAATGCTGCTTTGTGTTATATAAAAAATCTGTACAACACTCTGGTTCAACTTTCTTATTAATTTACCTACTTGATACACATGCTCATATTTTATTAAAAGCATTGCAGCAGTTAAGAGGTAATGATGGTCCAGACATGGGTAAACCTACAGTTAGATTTAGAGTTTTCAGCTGTGTTTTAAACTGAACCGTGCTTTTAGAAAAGAAGCATGCATGGGTGTTTTTTGTTTGTGGGGTTCTTTTTTGTTTGTTTGGATTTTTTTTTTTGTTTTTTTTTTTGTCGTATTTTTGGGAGGTTGTGGCTGCCCCCTCCCTGACAGTGTTCAAGGCCAGGTTGGATGGGGCTTTGAGCAGCCTGGTCTAGTGGGAGGTGTCCCTGCCCATGCAAGGGGATTGGAACTAGATGATCTTACTGGCCCCTTCCAACACAAACCATTCTATGATTCCATGATTCTATATCATAGACAAAGTAATTTCATTAGTGTTGGGAAGCATGTCTTGCTACTAAGTTTAAGTGCACTTATTTATCATAATTTACCAGGGAGAGGTCCTTTTGGAACATATGAACATCTGAATTCCAACTTCTTTGGTTTTGTTGGTTTTGTGTTTATTTTGTTTGTTTTTTTAAAAATATTTCTAAAGAGAAGATGCTATTCTAAAACCCGGTCAATGGCAATGGTGCACTGATACAACTGAGAAGTGTTGATTAAAAAAAAAGAGGGCGTGGAGGTAAGCGAAGAACCCAGTGACTGAGGGTGATTTTAGTCAGTCTAGTCTTAGTGTAGGAATGTGGAGAAACACACAGGAAGTGGGGACGGAGAGACAGACAGTAGATGCCAAAGCATTCTTGCTAGGGTGTAGGATCTTGTGGTACATTTTAGAGGATTTGATCATATTTTGAATGAATGTAGGACTCAATTTAAGCAGTCCATTCACTATTCTTGTCACCTATTCTTACTCATTGACTTTGATTGTTCTTATAGTGCTGATCTGGTTTCATTGTGCTCACAGAAGAAGTGGAAGCTGCCCTATGAAGGAGGGCATGTTTATGGGTGCAGCTGATCTTGTGTGTTCTATGATTCTCCCACCCTCAGGTCTTGTGGATGCAATGTATTGGAAAGGCTTTGAGATCAGTGGAAGTTACTATTAACCTATGGCAAAGGTGCATAAGTTTGGAGTAGCCTTTGTTACTGTGGCTGTATATGCAGGTGGGCAAAAGAGAGATGGGGATATGTTTTCAAAATTCTCTTTGCAGGAGAAAGGTATGATCAGTTTTGAATAAAACATGAGATGTGGGTGTGATCAGAGCTGAAGGTTTCAGGGCATTTGTAAACAACATGACTTTAACTGGAAGTATTATTATTTTACATGTAAATAATATAAAATATCCTGGGTGTCGTCTGCGAGTCAAGAGTTAGGGTAAAAAGGATTATAAGATAGGCTGGAGTCTGCCTATGTTGGAAGATGGATTAGCTGGAGTTCTTACTCCTGTTTAAATATTTATTAGAGGTCCTGTAAAGAAGACCTTTTGAAAATAGTTATGCAAACTAAAAGTATTAGTTATGATACTACCCACAGAATTACCTACTTAACAACAGAATGGCTTTGTGCCTTTTTTTCCACAAGAAATGTGCCCAGTAAAAACTGAATGAAACATACAATTAACCACTTGTTAGGTGTATTCTCTCTTGTGGGGACTGGTGTGTCTTCTTCCTCATACCAAACAAATAATGAATTACTGGTGGTTAATTTCTAGATAATTTTGCTTAAAGGGAAGTTTTTTGTTTTTTTTTTTTGTTAAATAAAAATGAGATGTTTTCCATTGTGGTATATTGTACCAGCTTTTCTCCTGAGTGGAAAGATTAACCAATTGTAACTACTGCATTATGTAGTTACAAGGTACAAGTGAAATCCTGTTCTCCACTCAAAATGATGCTGTAATTCCTGTTTAGTTTGAAGGAAACATGACTTCACTTTAAATATGAGTAGATCTACATTAAATGTGATTAAGATGGTGGTTAAATAGCGGTTAGAAACAGAACAAAGCCTGTTGTCAAAGCAGATAATGTGCATGTGTGTTATTTTGACTTATATTGGGTCCCAGATAGATGCAGAACTATTGTTATCTCAGTTTACAAGTCTTTCAACACACTAATATTTATTTTACAAAAATAATTCAATAAATTCTGCTTTCCTTTGACTGTGGGGTTGTTGTACATTGAAATGGCAGAAGATCATTACAGATGTTTCAAAGTCAGAGCAAAGAGCTGAAAAAAAACCCCAAACATCAAAACACGTTTTTTTTGTGCTGGTCTCAGAGTAAACTGTGGTTTGCTGGCTCCCTGCTTTTTGCTGTAGCCATTGGAAATTAAGAGGCTAAAAGCAAATCTGGCAGAAAGAAGAACCACGTGTGTTTCTTTTCTGGAGTGTGTTACTGGCTCTGGTGCTGTCAGGAGGGGGGAGGAGAAAGGCAGCCCTGGTGTAAGGCTCTGTTGAGCAGGGCCTGCAGATGAGGGGCCTGCTGCTCCTGGACACCTCTGAGAGCAATTCTTACCAGCTCAGCAGGTTCTGCTCTAAAAGTTTTAAAGGTGGTGGTTGATGGGTTTTTTAGAAGAAGGGATTTGAATCGCTAGCTTGATAGGACTCTGGGCTTTTCATGCATTTAAAAAAAAAAGTTCTCTTTGCGTCTATTCAAGATACTACTCTCAGGGTTTAAAAAAGAAAAAAAAAGAAAAAAAAAGGAAAACAACCATACACACAAGAAGCAGAGCCACCAAAAAAAACCCAACAGCAAAAAACTTCCTCCCTTGTTTAGCATAAAATTATTCCTGGCACATCTTGGCTCATTTATTCTCATTATTTATATTTCTGATTTAATAGTTCCTTCCCTTCCTGTTATTTTACTATTCCTTCCCTTCAGAGGTATTTTTAGAGAGCAATCATATGTCTTTTCAACGTAGCAAACAAACCAAACTCCTTAGATTTCCTCTTTCAAGTGTCCTCTGCTTTCCACTATTCCTCCAGTCCTTTGCTTTATCCCCATGAGTGTGATTAGTCCTTTCTTTACTGCAGAGTTGAATGCAGCACTTCAGGAAAGGCCACCTTAACAAGGACATGGTATTTCTTTAGCCTTTTATGATGTGATAACGGACTATTTTTCTACAAGGCTCCTGTCTTAGCCTTTTCATTTTTTATCCAGGCTCCTTGTTTCAGTTGCTTTCTTTCCCTTCCTCCTGGCTCTTTCTGGAAGTACATTTCAGCCTGTTCTTGATATTCTCTACCTCGTCAGGTATGACTGCCCCTTCCCTGCTCCCACCTCTAGGGCTTCTTAAACTTGTAATCTTTTTTTCAGGCAGGCCAGGCCTCCTCCTCTTTCCCCACTCCTGTGTTTCCTTCCCCTCTTCCTCTCTTCGCTTCCTGCATAATTTGAATTTGCTCACTCTGAATGAGTGCAACACTCTGAATTTGCTCAGCTTCAGCATTTACTCTGCTCCATGTTTCCTTCCCCAACAGGTTTTTGAACCAGAACGATGTTTCAATATATGGGCTTTTTCTCCCTCTGTACCTTTGTTGTTGCAGCTTGATCTTTGATGATTTCCTGCTGCTGCAGTACTAGCATGGGCCCACTGGAAGCACAAGGCCTAGTCTTGGTGAGAGTTTCTGTGTTGGACTTCAGCCTTCCCTGGTTCAACCAAGAGCTGTGAGAGGGAAGTTCTGTCCTTCTTTCAGCCTTGTGGTAAATGCACTTGAGCATTCCAGAGCATGCAGTGTGCTTTAGGGTTGGACAGAGGCTCCCGCTTGGTTGCTGAGGTTGTGGAGATCTTAACAACTGTGGAGATCTTAGCAACTATTTCTACATCTGTCAGTTGTGTGCTTTCCTATTTTAAAATTATTTTTTTTTTGCCATATTTCTTAGATTTTTATCTGGATGCTAAAAAATATATTCCTTATATAAATCTTACCCATGGTAATATTTAAAGGCATGACATATTAAAAATGTCACTGTGTTTTTCAAAGGTTTAGGATTTTAGGATAGTTACAACTACTTTGTCTTAAGCTTGTTTTCTAGAAATAGATTGTTGTTAGAAATAAAAAAAGAAGATTTTGACATTTATATTTTTAAATCTCAAACATTTTGTTATACAGTGTTGTTTTTTTTTAAAACTTCATCAAGATATTAACTAGATTAATACAGGTTTCACATAGGAAGTAGTTTGTAATTATGGAGGGTACTACTGGGATCCTGTGCAATTTGTAGAAGGAAAAGTTAGATTTTCAAAGGGATAACAGCAGGTCAGTTTTGTTGTTGAACTTGTCTTTTAGCTTAGAGCATAGCTTTGGACAAAGGAGAACCAAAAAAAAAAAAAAAAAGTATTTGTATAAATTGTTTCCCTATTTTAATCGTAGCAAGCTTTAAAAAAAAATATTCATAGCTACATCAGCTAAATTAAGTTGCTTTGTAAATCCATGATGCATAAAATGAAATAAATGAAAATAAAGAAAAAAACAATAGGTTTCAAATACAAAATACCAAACAGCAATTCAAGATAAATTGTATTTTTAGTTGGAGATTTTATTTGTCTGATATAAAACTTAGAACTAGTAACAGGCATAAGTACCACTAGGTATGATCTGTGTCCATATGCCAAAGAGTACTATATATTTGGTTAATAACTATTTGCTCTGCATTTTATGCTTTTTGTCTTATACAGTTGGATGCTGTGATTTAAGTAAAATCTTATTTCCTACAAATATTGCACTACTTGCCCTGTTAATGATGTAGTTTTTTTCCCAGTTTGTACAACATTATGTGTGTATTAAACTATTAGCTCTTGAGAACTAGGAGACCTGCTTGAAATGCAAATGGTGTTAGTGCTGGGTTACATTTTTTCTGGAAGGAAAAAAAATCATGAAACAGCAAAATGTAATTCCTTAAATGCCACCAAAAAAAAATATCTCCTGAGGCAACCACAGTATAGACTGAAATATCTAATATTTAGTTATTCACTCATTGCTTAAATACTGAGCCACCCTTATAAAATTAGTACCATTCCAGAGCCCACTAAATAGATTTAGAAGCACATAGCTATTATGAGGGAAGTAATTGCATTACTAATAGCCTGCTTCAATTTACTCTGTGGCAGAAACAGCTTAAAGATGTTATGAACAGCAGAAAAAGCGATGAAAGATAAAATTAGGATTTTTTTCATGTGCTTTGTATGTTCTGTGTCATGAGCCTGAATATTTTTAATATTAAATAAATAAATGTGTTAAAGATAGATGAACATAAAAAAAGAGTAGGGATTTACTTTTTTGCTTGGACACTACAAGGAGTGATATGGAAAGGGGACCTAGTTATCTCTCTAAGCCTTTTCTTTATGAGGGATTTCCCTTTGGGGAAAAAAGGCTATTTTATATTTTATTTTATTTTAACATTTTCTTTTCCACTCGAACTGACATGCTGTCTGACCTGGCAATAGCAAGATCCCAAACTGTGTATTCATTCAACCAGCATTATTACTGCTGGATCCTTCAGCTGGACTTGGAGTTAGGTTCCAATGAAAGTCTCTGCAAATTTATTAGAACAAAATGGTTCAAACTATTTGGAGTGAGGGGGTGGGAATTGATTGGCTTTTTGGTGGTGGCAATAGGAGGCTTGTTTTTCTCATCAGACGGTGAATGGGTCTGAATCACTGTAATAAAGTGCTTCAGGGTTGTTTCACAAGCTGTGGTTTCTCTCTCATGGCATACGAAAATAGATATTGTTTTTTCCATGTTCTTACAGTTTCTCAGGAGTCTGGGAATGCATTTGTCATCTCTCACATTGTTTTCTTCTCTTCTTTTTAGTTTTGAGGCGTAAGAAGTACTAAAAACCCCACGTTTCTTTAGGCCTTCTTCAGTGGCCTCTGTCACCATTTTTACCATTTAATACAGAGCGGTCAAAATAAGAGAATGAATAATCTGGGTCTGGGAGGGAGAGGAGTTATTCTTATTGTAGCCCAGCCACAAGCTGAGATGTTATCTAATGAAGCATCTTACTAAGGAGACAAAGCAGAAATCCTTTGCATCCCTTTCACTGGAACAGGCTGCCCAGAGAGGCTGTGGAGTCTCCTATGCTGAAGACATTCAAAACCCACCTGGATTACGTTCCTGTGTGATGTGCCCTAGGTGACCCTGCTCTGGGTTGGACTAGAGGGGGTTGGACTAGAGGATCTTTCAAAGTCCTTTCCAGCCCCTAAGATTCTGTGGTCCGTACGGAATCTTAACTTACTAGTTTAATTGGACACCAAGATAACTGCCAGCACTACTTTTTCAAGTAGAATAGGCTGCTGTCACGACCTAGTAGGTTAATTCTGTTGTATGTTGCTATTTACAGGGACAATTACAGTGCGTTTAAAAGTAAAACAGTGTATAACCTATGTAAGTTGCAAAATACCAATATGAAGTGCTGTTATATTACATACACGGAACCAAAATAATTATACTGTACTGTGTTCCCCCCCAAATTATTTCTTATCCTGTAGACTCTGATGGTGTTGGAAGAACAGATGAGGCTTTTCTGTTCCAAATATTTTTTTATTCATGTGGCAAAACCAAAGCTAATTGGAAGAAGGAAATCATGTTGGCTACACACACACCAGTCATCTTCCTTAAAACTTCACTTTTATTCATACTGCTATTTGTAAAAGGGTTGCTCTGTAAAAGGCAGAAGTTTGGCCAGAAAGCAGTTTGCTAGCAGACTCCACAGGGAGGCTGGTGCCTCTGTGGAGTCAGTGTTTCACAAAATGCTTTCTGTCCTGGGCTTGCATTCCCAATCCTGCTGCCGTAGCTCACCCAGGTAGCAACTGCAGGGCTGAGGTGGGGCAGGAGATTTTATCTGAAGATCCTGGGTACACTGATAGCACATGTGAAAAGTGGGCTAGGCATATTAAAGTGGTTCAGGAGTGCTATAATGTGGTATATTTTTGTTCTGCAAAACTTTGAATTAAGGTAGTATTTGTGGCTGCAGTGGTACGGAACCTATGACAGTGCAGAGTATGTAGTAAGGGATGAAGGTGAGGAGATACACTATTTAAGCTGCATAATTTTTCCTTAATTATTGTTTTTTTGGGTAATCTAGCACAACATACTACATTCATAGAATTTTATAAAAGGGAAATCTGTTTGAAATTTTGAAGAAACTGTTGTGCTATTCCTTAATAAAGAAATGTTTGTAGTAATTAAATGTTCATAAGTGTATCTTATCCAGTCTTGATTAAAACATTTTCATCATTTCTACAAAAATTATAAATTTTTGAAATTTCAAGTTCTCTGTTTACTTAAGAGTAATTACTCTGAAGAAAAATAATTTTCCTGTCTTTGGGACAGTATAGAAAAACTCCATGATTCACCTATTAGGCATACAGCATGATATTTCTTAAAATACTTTAGGAGGAGGAGGAGGCGGCCTACCTGAAGCAGCGTAGTGTTAACTGCAAAGGTCTCAGAAGTGATGTAGCTGATCAGGAGCTGTCAAGGCTGCGATGAGTTAAGAGTGAAGAACATCAGTGATGAAATGCGTTTTCTGTTACTTGACCTTTTAAATTACTTTATATTTTTTCCAGTGTTAGTTTAAATTAATCTTCCTTGAAAATACAGTGCCAATATCTTACTTCAATTTGTTTCACCCCACTTTCACCCATTTTTAGTTTTAGCTCCCTCTCCTTCCTGTTTTTAAATAGTTTTTTTGTTTGTTTGTTTTAAAGCATTTGTCAGAGGGCTAAGTGCTGTCAGAATTGTGAAGCAGAAGCAGTGAAATGTCCCCTGTTGTGTCTTATGGATTATTCAAAGTAATTGACGGTGGGAAGAAACTGGATATGATCTCCTGAAATAAATCCTAAGAACAGCCTGTCAGGATGGGCCATAACCTTGATATCTTCTGTGTTTATTTTGGAAGGGTTCTGGAAAGTCCATAGAGTTAAGTTGAAGGTGATTGTCCATATGAGATTCCTCTTCCGCCCACACGACCAATTTTTGCTTTCTCTGTAACTAATTAACTCTAGCTGGTTCTATACATGGTGGTGTTTACAGCCTGCAGAGTTAAAACTCTGTTAGTAACCATGACAGCTAACAATGATCCCGGATTTCTGGCAGCATTTCACCGATTCAGCACATTTTTTAAACTGTAGGATTGGGTTCCTGGGTCTGTGTTAGCAGTTTGATTGTCCTCTAGTGCAGCAGGACAGCTTAGAGTGCATTTCCTAGTGGATTTGCATTGTTTTTTCTGTGTGGAGTCTGAACCTTCATACCTAGTAATAAAGGTTAAAAAAACACAACCAAAAAGTGCTGAGTGGACAAAGCCTAGCCCACAACTTCTTGCATGACTAGTTGTGGGTTATGCTGGTAAAGTGTGGAGACTCCTGTTTCACAGGCATGGCTAGGCTTGGGCCTAGAGGAACCTCTCCTGTGCTGGTTTGGTTCTAACGTGGTTTCGGTAGTGGGGAAGGTGCCCCAGGGCTGGCTGCTGTAAGAACCTACTAAAAGCTCCTCTGGCTTAGGTGGCCAAGGCCAGGCCATTAGAGAGTCGACAGTTGCACCTCTGTGATTAACATGTGGAAGAACAGATATAAGACCTGAAAGCAGAGAGAGCAAAGTAGAAGAGCTAAGAGGTGAGAGCAGTGCCTGAGGCTGGTGATGAGGAAGGGGAAGGAGGTGTCTGAGGAGAGGTTCCTCTGCAGCCTGTGGTGAGATGGCAGGCTGGCCCCCTGCGCTCATGGAGGAACATGGCAGAGCATCCCCTGAAGGTGCCAGGAAGTGTGAATGTGGGCTTGGATCTGCAGCAGTGGAGGACCCCATGCCAGGGGAAGAACTGACTGTTCCAAAAGCAGCCCGTGACTCTGTGGGAAGGCGGCACTGGAGCAGTCTGCTCCTGATCTCATGACAAGGACTCATGGAGAGGTTTGTGGAGGACTCTCCCATGGGAGTGATCCCACGGGGCAACAGGGGAAGACTGTAAAGAATCCTTCTCCCTTAGAAGGAAGGAGTGGTGGCAAACAACAGACGGTGAATGGACTCTAAACCCCATCCTCTGTCCCCCTGTGCTGTTCGGGGAAAGGAGGGAGAGAAATTTGGAACAAAGTAATTTGGGCCTAGGAAAAAGGGAGGGGTGATGATAACATATGTAAGCACTGCTCTTTGTGTTGTCTGTGTACTGTTTGCATTTGATTAGTCATAAATTAAATTCTTATTTTTCCCCAAGTTGAGTCTGTTTTGCTTGGGACCATATATAGTGTGCAAACCCTTCTTGTCCTTCTCTCAACCTATAAGCTTCTAGTTGGCCTTTGTCCTCCCCATCCCAGTGTGTGTGTGTGCGCGTTGGGGGGGTGAGTGAACAGCCACGTGGCTGGTTCTTTGTTGTCAGGTTATGCCCAAACTATGACACCCCCTTAGTACATCATGGGAGAATGGCAGGGCTCTCCTTTTGACTGCTACATGTATGCTTAAAGAGGTTTGGCATAATGTTACAAGAAATTACTCTAGATTTTGAAGAAAACCTAAAATTGTACCTCCTGGTTTATGGCTTACATTTTATTTCTTGTGTTGCTTAAGCAGCTGGAGAAGGCAACAGCTATTAAACCTAAATACAAAATCCCTGGTTAAAAGTACATATTTGTTTTCCTTTCTTATGGCAATAAAAATTCCTTTCTAGAATGGATTGTATCTCTTCCATTTAGTATGGTGATGTTAGTTCTCACTTCTTTCAGGCTCATTTTGAAAAAGCAGAGGGCTGCTGTGACTTCTAAAAAGACACTGTTGATAGGATTGAAAATGCTCAGCTAACAGTTGATTTTTTGCGTAAGGCTTGCATTAGCAAGGTAGTGTGTCAGTGCCACAGACCTGGTGTTTTGCAGGTAACCAAAGAAAGTAGAGGTTACATGCTTCAAATCAGTGCATGTATGTGGTAAGTGCCATCATCCCTGTGTGGAGACAGAGGTGACACTTTAAAACAAAAGAGCTGCTGTAGCAGTGAGTGTTTTGTCCAGTGCCCTGTTACGGCACTCAGCAGTAATGGACAGTTGAGAACAATAGGCAGTTGTGTCTCCTGAATTAACCTGTCACTGAAGTGTTTCTTGTTATCTCGCAAAATGGCAGTGTAAAACTGCCTTTAAAGCATTTTTGTTGTTGTTGTTTTATAAATTATGCTACATAACTTGCCAGTTCTGGGCTTGATGCTTTGAATATTGAGGAAGTGCCTTGAATTAACTACCTCCAGTGCCCATATTCCTTTTGTTATAAGCTATAATAGCATTGGTTGAGTAGATATACATAATCTCTTCAATTTATTTGTATGAAAACTGGGTTGTGATCTAATCTCACAGACTCCTTTCTTGATCTCTTTTGCTCAGGAGAAATTTTTGTGATTTTTAAGAAAAGAAAGTCCAAGCTCCTCTACCTTATTCAAATTACCTGTTTTCTTTGTTAAAATTATCCAGCTAAACTGAGTGTCACTTACAATTTAAATGTGGTTCAAGAGGTGGATTTGATGACCACTGAATTGCATTTAGTTTTATACCTTGGGAACTGTAGGACAAACCAAAATTATAGTGATGGTGCATTGTTTCAACTCATAGCATGCAGAAGTACAGCATAACATCATACCTGCTTTTTTGATAACATCATGTGGGAATCACTGAGTTGATGCTGCCTACAACCTACCTGTGAGTAGCATAAACTTTTAAAATACTATTCTTTGGATAATAATTTGTTTTCCTGAGCCATGTGAGGTGGGAGTGGAAGTTAGGTGCATATTACACCTTGTAGGTACTGTTTTACAAGTCTGTTCAGCAGAGCTGCCTTTCTGTTATTGAAAGGGTAAACTGCCGTAGGAACAAATTACGTTAGTGATACTGTTTTGAAATGTAATATGTTAACAGTAGTTTTCCCAAGGCAGTTTAAGTATTTGTGACTAAGTGTGCAATATATGCTGACAGAATAAATATACAGATAAAAGTAAAGAAAAAATTAATGCCTATTGAAAAAAATAGTTTTAAAAGAGCAAGAATCATCTATATGTAGTCCTAGGAGAGAAACGGTGTGAATATGCCTCTGCTGCTGATGGCAGTACTGTGCTGTAATAAAGTTGGGATTTCCTGCATTTACCACTCCAAATCCATATGTACAAAGTTGCAGATGCTAATTATTTTTCACAAGAAAATACAGGTGCTAATTTACTTCTCATCACACAGTGCTGTAACTGCTGTCCTTCAGGGGCAGAAACTCAGTGTCTTAGGAAAGCAACTGGGCTGAGGTAGAAGTGGAATAGTTTACAAATTGCTGAGGATAAACGTTACCTTGTATGTCTTTTTTATATCTATCTGTCTATAAAAATAAATAGTAATTTGTAAATTCACTCCCTCCTCCCTCAAAACTCAGAGTTCATGAAACAATTGTAAATACGACACTGGCTTTTAGTCTACCTGAGCCTGTTTGACTGACTTAGGTGTTCCTGCTGTTCTAGACCCAGTTTGTGGTTTGCCTGACTTATATTAGGATTATCTATGGACTGACTTGATTTTTAAGGGAGAGAAGGAAGGACTTTCCCTTTCCACAGCCAAGTCTTTGACTGCAGCTGATGCCAACCTGCTGAATAGTTAATCCCCATTTCAAAGTGTCTGATTTGTATATTATTACTTGAGTTCTTTTCCCCACTCAACATCCTCTTAGGCCTTAGGAATAGTGAGTTTTGGTGACTCTTGCTTTTTCTTCTCAAGTACTACATAAAATTAGGTGGGGCTTGCTAGCCAGGACCATTTTCAATATGCCTGTTCTTGTAGAATTTGTAATTATTTCCCATTTATCAGCACAGCCTTTTATTGTCATAATGCGTACTTACCAGCTGGAAGGGGGCTGTTGTAAGGGTGTTTACAGGACTCTGCTCTAGTCTAAGGAAGTTTAAAAAGACTGGTTTGCAGCCTGTCTCTGTTGCCAACCTCTCTGGAAGCTTTCTTACATAGTTACTCTAGCTGCAAATATACAAGAGTGCCTCAACATACCAGGGAAAGAACTGAGCGGACTCCATTGGGTAGAAGGTGGATACTACCTTGTACAAATGTTACGGCTTTCAGAGGCGTCCTCCACAGTCCGCTACACTTGAATCTGACATTTTCGTTACATTTTGAATCTAATTCAGCACATATATTTCCTTTTAAAAACAGACAAGATGGTTTTTACTTTCTTATCAGGTAGCCTCTGTAGCTTCAGAGGGTGGAAGGCGGAGTGCTTAGGGTATCTGGCACTAAAAGGAGGGTTGCCCAATGGGTTTTTCTGCTGCTCCCAAGCAAATGGGATTGGTAAAAAGTAAAGTTTGATTGTGCACTGGCTTTGAAACTGGATCTAATATCTTTGAGCTCTTAATTTCCGGCTGTTTGTAACAGAAATCTGCGTTAGAAATTATAATCAGCTTGATGTGGCTATATTGTGAATAAACCATTCATCTTCAAATCTGTATCTCAATTGTTAAAGATGTATGTTTTTGCTGACATTCTGTACAAAATGCTAATGGTAAAAAAGTGTCTTGTTGTGGTCTTAGTTGCCTTCCTGAGATCCAGTATTTCAACAGGGTCCACATCCAGCACAAAATGTAATAAAGATAATGACTCGTGGCATGATAATGAAAGTGGCATCGGGCTGTAGTCAGATACATGCGCCCTTAGGTTTTGCTTTGTTGCTTTCTCTGATGTTTGGATGGTGCAACTCTGGGTTTATTTCCTTTGAATAACAAAAAGACAGGTCTAATGTGCTTTTTCTGCTATGAAAGTAACTTTTCATATGTGAAGGGACAGGATGCGAACTACCAAGCATTTTTTAGTACTACAATTAAACAGTGATCATTGCTCTCTGTCCCACAAATAAAAGACTTCTCAACTACTTCAGCCAGCCAACGAGTGTTGTTACTACCTGGTTGGAGTTAAAGGTGATGGTGATGATGTCAATGTTGCTACTTCTGCTTCAGACTGGGTTACACAAGTGTGAAATTGACTTCAGCATGTTGACATCTAAACAGCCACTTCCATATTTTATAGCTTTTGATGAAAAAAATGTGAGAAAATCTGGGCAATTTTCACAAGTTCAATGACTCAGCTAGATTTCCTAGCTTTGTCTTACGAACCAGATGGACAGAATTTCTACTAGTCGTTTTTGGATTATGATAATTTTCTAATTATCCCATTCAGGCAGTGACTGAGGAATAGGATTGAATGAATCAACTGTTTAAATAATTGAATTAAAGCAATTACTTAATTGGGAAATATCAGAAATAAAGTTTAAAAAAATTAGTGTGTAAATGAGGGTCAATTGACTACTGTCTTGCCTTATACATTCTCCAAAGGACTCTGCAAATATTATGGCAATTTAGATATTCTTGTATGTAATACACTGAACAGTTAAACAGTTTTGTTACTCATTTGTACAAAATAATTTCCTAAGACACTATTCACTATAGAACAGTAGAGTCTGGAAAATATTTTCATCAAAATAGTCATCAGGCCATTTTTACTCTTGGATATCTCATGTTAAAACAGGGAAATAAGTTAAAAAAAATGTGATGTGATACTGGAGATAAAATTAGCTCTGTTCTCCAGAGGATACCTTCAAAATTGCAGATGTTCAGAAATGCACTGTTAAGACTGATTCTAATTTTCTGTGGTTTTATTCAGTTAACCTGGTTGCATATAAGGTACATACGTGTGTGTGACTTAAGAATGCAAGACAAATATAGTTATGATAATTCTTGTGATTTAATAGAATTTTCTCCCTTGTTTTAAAAATGTACTATAAATTTTGAAGAGCTGGTAAAAGGTTTCGGCCAAAGGTTGTTACTGAAACAAGGCTTAGTAGTATTTTTATAATACTCATTTGAAAAGTGTAATTTGTGGCTAACTGCCACAGATTTTGAGTGAATGAAAGTAAACACCCAAAGACGAGGACAGAGTTACGATTTTGTGATAAAAGTGTAATATGCTTTTCCAGGTTTTTTTGTGCACTTCAGAAATCTGGGTAAATATTTTGAGGTGCTGCCAATCTATCAGGAAGCTTGAGTAACTGAATAAAAGATTGTCTTATTTTCTGGCCTTAAAAGCATCTTTGTATAGAAAACAACTTTAGAAATTTACATTCTGAATAGGAAAAACTTCAGAGATAAACTAAGACAAATTAGTAGATATATAGGAATTCCTTGAGAATTGCATATATGTGTCTTGTAAATATATTTGAATAAAAAGAGAACTGAAGGTACAGGAGGGAATTTCAGATTATTGAAAACTGAACAGTTTTGTTTTTGAGGACTGATGAGGTAAAACTGTCATACTGAAGATAGTGTTAGGACATATGGAAGAATCTTGAGAGAAGAACAAAAATACTTTAGCATGTGATAAAGAGGGAGAAAGGAGAATCTGAATACTGATTTTTATTATCTGTGTCTTCAGCCTTTGTTTTCCAAATGGCAAATGACTTCCCATTAAATTCTCAATTATGTTAATCATAGACTGGTTTGGTTTGGAAGGGACCTGAAAGATCTTCTAGTTCTAACCTGCCTTCATGATCAGGGACACCTTCTGCTAGACCAGGTTACTCGAAGCCCCATCCAACCTGGTCTTGAACACTTCCAGGGAGGAGTCATCCTCGTCTTCCCTGGGCAACCTGTTCCAGTGTCTCACCATCCTCACAGTGAAGAATTTCCTTCTAATATCTTACCTAAATCTGCCTCTTCCTACTTAAAGTCATTACCTCTTGTTCTATTACTACACACGGTAGTAAAGAGTCCCTCCCCAGCTTTCTTGTAGGCCCCCTTCAGGTACTGGAAGGCTGCTATAAGGTCTCCTTGGAACCTTCTTTTCTTCAGGCTGAACAGCTTCAACTCTCTCAGCCTGTCTTTGTAGGAGAGGTGCTTCAGCCTTCTGATCATCTTTGTGGCCCTCCTCTGGACTTGCTCCCGGAGCTCCATGGTATCACACCTCTCAATCTTGTCAAGATCCCTCTGGGTGGCATCCCTTTCCTCTAGGGGATCAACCGCACCACACGGCTTGGTGTCATCAGCAAACATAATGAAGTTAAGGTATACTTGCATCTGTTTCGGGATTTGGGTAACTGTAAGTAAATGGAGACCAGATAATTCCTTTTGACCTTTGTGTGTACTTAATAAATATTTAAGAATTCAGGAAACATAGAATTGACCTATACCTGGCCAGTACAGCTCTTACAGTAATCAAACTTCTTTTTTTTTTTTTTTTGGCTTCCTCCAGTTACTACATATTTATTTGAGTGGATCTGGCCACAGTGAATGTGAGATAAAGATTATCTAGCTGAAGAAAAGCGTGATTTTTTTTTAAAAAAGCATATGAAGTAATAATAAAAAACATTATTTTTAAGGATTTATGGTGCTTTAAAAGTGTTGGTCTGGGAGCTTTTTGTACCTGGTCGAACTGCAGGCCCTAGACGATTGACTAGTATTAACAAACATGTTTGATCATACCAGTTACTTCCCTCCGCCCTTTATAGGTGAAGGCCCTTGCTCCAGCACTTCAGCTGTTCAATTGGCACATGTGACTCTTGTCACTGTTCACACCCTGTTCAGTATTCCAGAAAAACGTGAAGTCTGAAGCAAACAGACTCTTTCCTCATGACCAGTATTCTCTGCCAACTGAAATTTAATGATAGCATAGATGGTACATAATGAAATAAGTGTTGGAAATGCCTAGGTCTGAAAATACCTGTAAATACTTGTAAATCAAATGCACTAGTCACTGGGTGTGCAAAGCTTGCATGGTGGAGGGACAGAAGACATATGAAAAGTGGCCAGCAGCAAAAATATAGGATCAGCCAATTCTCTTAAGGGACTGAAGGTAAAGTTGAGATAGTATTAAAGGCACATATGGATTTCATCTCCTTAAATAGGTACTGGCTACAGCATGCCTGAGTCTGTTTTCATCACTAGAAGGTTTGCACAGACCACTGTCCCTAAAGATGTACTGAGATATAGCCTGCTTTTCACATCTTTGCATTAACCACCACCACTCATAGGTTAGTGAATGTCATGCTTTGCATCTGAGCACTTGTATGTTGGATGGTACAGAGCAGACACATCCAGACCAGTTTCTTATCTAAAAAGAATTGGAATGATGTAACTCAAAGTTATTAATTATATACTGAATATGAATTGCAATGTGAAGTGGTTATTACAGCATTTGGAGCATAAATATTTGCTCCTTCCTAATTTTTTCTCTACTCAGGCAAGGAAAGTTTTCATAGGTCATCAAAATTAAGTTGGTTTTGTGTGTGTAATTCAAATGTTTGAATGTTCAGTATGTTTTAATAAAGCCTATAGAGAGTTTACATACAAGTATGTAGTATCTTCCAGTTAGTTCCAGATACAGCTAGCAGAGGGAGGTGTTTTCATGGCATCTTAACAACTGCATCTTAAAATATCAGTGATTCTGTGTTTTATTAAACTCCATATAGTGTGATTGAGTGATTTTTGCTATTGCTCGTCTATAACCAGCCACTTTTTTCTCATTAATTATTATTCAAAAGCCTGACTGTTGCTAGGTTTTGTGTTGTTTCCAAGGGACAGAGGGAGTTACCCCTACTTAAAATGCCTAAAAATTTTGCTGCATGATGGCACCTGTTAAAACCAGTAGGACTACTTATGTGCGAAGTATGCTTCTTGACGTGGAGTAAACATGTCAAGAAGGGCACCCCTAGTGAAAACAAAGGAACCAAGTGCTTTCTGCTCTGCTGTGTCAAAGTTAATATTGTAAAGGTAAAAAAACAACCTTATACCTGAACTTGAAGCTGCTTGTGGTTGACGGAGTTTAAATCTAAATACATTTGGGAAATCTTTTAATTTCTAGAAGCTGTCAGAGTAGCTGAGAGAAGTAGTGTGTTGGTTTTTGCTTTTTCAGTAAGAGCCACAGTACAGGTACAGGATGGGTAGAGAATTCTCATGTGAGTTGTTGGGAAGAAAACTACTCAGCTTTGCCTGCAACTTCTTGAGTTCAGTCTTTGTCACAAATGGATGAATACTTTTTTCTGCTAAAGGAGATTCCTCTTTATTTTTTCAAGAGGTGTTTGTATATATATTAATTTTCTAATTACTTTTATGATGGCTTTATTTTCTCTGGTTTGTGTTTTGCATGCACATGCATATATCTTTTACAGCTGAGAGCTACTTTCAAGGTAGGCTGCTGTAGGGGAACAAAAGATAAGTCATGTATTGTAATTTTTCCTGTCTTTTAGAGTAGTTATTAGAATAAACTTCTTCACTGAAACTTATTAAACACTGGAATGGGCTGCCAAGGGAGGTGGTTGAAGCATCATCCCTGGAAGTGTTTATAAGAGGATTAGATGTGCTGCTTAGGAATAAGGTTTAGCATTGGACTCGGTAGAGTTAGTGGATTAATGTTTGGGCTTGATCTTAAAGGTCTTTTCCAACCAGAATGATTGTGTGATTTCTGACAATTGTGCAAGTTGATATTTAGAAGAATTTCAAGGCACAGTTCTGCATTTATGTAATTGGAGACATAGCACTTTCATAGCTGAAATGTAGGCAAGCCCTCTTAACACCTGGCTATAACACTCAGTGTCTTTTCTTAGTCTACATCACTCACAGACCAGGAGTGTATGAGCTCTTCTGACATAGTTTGTTCTTTTCTTGATTAGTTGGTCAGCAAAAAGCCTGATTAAAAATAATTGCTATTGCTTGTATGAACAGGTAGGTCTTCCTTCCACATACAGCAAATGGAACTTTTTCCTCTTGATTAATATTTAAATGTAAAACCAAAACCTTACATACTGAGTTTTTAAAATACAAAGTCCTTTTAAAGGCTATTTCTGCAGGAGTTTGTGGCTGCTGAAATTTTCCTGTTTCTGCTTGCTGAGTTGGTGTTTCTCATCATTTGATGTAGCTCAACAACACAAGCAGATTCAGAGGAGTCATTTTTGGAGATCCATTACATCTTTATATATGGCCAGACTGCACCATTTCTTCATCCTTTGTGATTCCTATGCACCTGCTGTCTGCTTACTTCCTTTTAACTCTCATCTTCCAGGTTTCCTTGCACCTCAGCAGAACTATATGATTAGTACTTTTCTATCACCTCTGACTTATTTAGAAAGCTGGAGTTCTAATAGCAATGAGACTTGTGCATACTGGTGCCACATGTCACATTGCAAACCACTGTAAAATTGTTGTATCTGATTGGAAGGAGACTTATCCAAACGAAGATCATACTTTCTCATGCAACTCTTCTTATCTGTTAACAGGAATCCTGCTGAGTATGTTAGGCAGATAGACATCCGTATTTCTCAAGTGAACTTGACCGTAATCCATTCTCTACTTTTTTCTCTTCTTTTAATACAAGCTAGTGAGTCTATGTGGCTCTGATATCCATGAAAGTTTGTTCAAAGTTTCATGCTGGTTGAGCAAACACTACGTTGAGAAATTGCAAAGGTAGTTTCAGTATGATGCATTACTTCAAAGGTAACATGCCAATCTCTTTTGCAAACATTGAGTAATTATGGGATTGAGTAATTTGAGGTGATGATTCTGGTCACCAAATCTTGCATCTGTGATACTAGGCCACACCTCTCCTACAAATGCCAATGGTATATCCGACTCACTCAGGCACTTGTAGCACTCATCACACCTTTTTTAGTCTTGAGCAACACTCTTTTCTGTTCTGACTCAGTGTTGGTCATAGTTATTTCTGTTTGCAGGATTTATATCTCTTTCTTCTTGGATGAGACCGAAATATAGAAAGTTATTCTGCTTGCCTAGATTGACCCATCTGTCCTGACTGCTTGTTCCTTTTTCACAGCTGTAAAAGAGCAGACAGAACATATGAAGGGTCTAGAGGTTCTACTATGAAAGCTTTGTCTGAAGACCTCCACTCTACCAAGAGAAAGTAGTCTGAAGTGTAGAGGGCAGCTGCTGCATTTCTCCATGTCAGCCTGGAAATTTTTGAGACTTTGTTTAAGGTTTTGGTCAATTTTACCAACTCTTAAGACTATATGAATAGGGCTATCTTTTCTAAGTATCAGGTCTTTAGGATTAAGTCTTAATACCTTCAAAGAAACATGACCTACTTTTTGTCAAGAGTTTTCCATGGTTCCAGGACAGCTTTTAACGGGGATTATTAAATTTTTTTGCTCTGATTCTTTTCAGTTTTATCTCTTTTCTTTCAAAAAAAAACAAACAAAACACCTCTTCTGTCATTGGACTAAACTTTTGCATACCAGGCAACCACCAATGGAGACGAGCGTATCAGCAATGTGCTGGAACTCAGAAGGCTGTACTAGAGAAAAAAAGAATCTGCAAGGTGGATAGCCCCATTCCAAACTCACATGAATTAGCCTGTACCTGCTGGAATGTTTGCAGGAAACAAGGTCAGATTAAGAAGGAATATAATAAAATAGCAAATTTTACTTGACAGTTGCAAGGGTTCTAAGTCTTAAGGAACTCAGAAGTGTTGATGTGCTGCCTCTGCCATGAGTTCCCCCTTGAAATTTTTGGTGTTTGGCAACAGGAAAAACTGGAATCTTTAGACAGTTTCTTGTGAAGCTGTGGCAGGTGGATACCAGCAATATTTATAAAGAGACTTCTAGCCCTAAACTGCCAGACTGCAGAGGGAAGTGTGTTAAGTTGTAATCTCTGATTTACTAGTCTGGCAGCACATACTATGCATGTGGTGTGTGATTTGAATAATGATGTGTCTACTCCTGATCTCATTAACCCTAATTTAATCCAGGATCTTATTTCATTAATGCCTGCTAGCTTTCATACAACCGGTTATGCAAACAAACAAAACCCTAAGAATCCTGCAACGCTGTAATGATCTTTCCAAATAATTTTTTTTCGTGAGCCCTTTTTATTTCTTGAAAAAGGCTTTGGCTTGTCTGGGGAGACTCCTAAAATACTGATGCATCTTCAGGAACCTCAGTTTCAGTTTTACATGCAGTGGAATTACACAATGTTTGCCCTGTCTGTGTAGGTGCAGTGGGCTTCTCTACATGACCTTTATAGCTGTGTGCTGTAGAGTTGGTTTGATTTAATAGAGTAGCATGTAGTTGAAGATGGGTCTTTCACAGAACAGCAACAGTCTGTGTAATTTGTCCAATCCTTTTTATGTCACAGTTCTTCATTCTGTTGTATAGAATTATGTCATTAAAGACTTCTGTAGGAATTTCTATAGTTTTTCCTGACTTGTTAATTGGAAAAAAAAATGGCTGGGGTTTTTTTAAGTGTGATTAAAATGAAAATTTTGAAATTCTGTATAGCTGTATTTTTTCTATTTTGTATGCTTTGGGCAGCACAGTGACTCTCATTCAGGTTTGTTAAATTTTTTTATTATTATTTTCCTTTTTGCTGTACAGCATATCATTTAGAAAAGAAGAATTCTTTTATTAATTTTTTTTCCACATTATTTTAAAGAGGGTATGCAAGACACTAAATGAGTCACTTAATGTTCTTATTTGAAAATCCTGCTGTTAAGGGTCATCTGGTGTGTGATAAGACTCTGCATAAAGGATTTGCATGCTACTTAGTTTCTGAACCTGCCTGTGTCACAGAGATCATTTATCTGGCTATCTGTAACACATTAAAATTTGTGATAATGTCTGTCATTGCTTTTTTCTATGTATGTTGTCTCTTTTTCTGTATTGGTCATCTTCAAATCGTATGGTTGTTAGAAGGAACAAAGATACAACCCTGGAAATGCCTGGATTGGAGTAGTTTCTGGTGTATCTTATCAACTTTGCTGTATGTGTTAATACACACAAGGCTTTTTATATTGACAGCAGAAGTATTTCTACTATGCAAATCATCCATTTATCCAGTCCCTGAAGGAGGCCTACAAGAAAGCTGGAACAGGACTTTTTGCATGGGCACGTAGTGAGAGGACAAGGGGCAGTGGTTTAAAACTTGAAGAGGGGGGATTTAGATTAGATATTAGGAGGAAATTCTTTACTATGAGAGTGGTGAGGCACAGGAACAGATTCCCCAGGGAGGTCGTGGAAGCCCCATCCCTGGCAGTATTCAAGGCCAGGTTGAATGGGGCTCTAAGCAACCTGATCTAGTGGTACGTGTCCCTGCCTGCGCAGGGGGATTGGATCTAGATGATCTTTAAGGTCTCTTCCAAACCTAACCTTTCTATGATATTGTGATCACCCTCTAAAACTGTAATATAAATGTTACAGCAGACCTCTTTAATATGGCCAGGTGCCTGTGGAGGAGAGCAATTAACAGGCAGAATTCTTGCCTATCCCACTGTGCTTGAAGAAATGAGGAATGACCTTGCACTTTCAAGCCAAGTAATAATGCTTCTAATAATTAGATTACAATAGAGCCTTTGTGAGAAGAAACTTAATTCTGTTTAAAAGTTAAATTGCTTGAATAATTTCTTTCTGCTGGAGCTGGACTTGAGGGTAAGCTGGCTGAGAAGCACATTTTTGTGCCTCCCTGCAGTACCTTGTACTCAAATGCAGGGTGCATGCAAGTGTTTCTCAGCACCTTCACAGATGTGTGTGTGGGTGTACATGTGTTGAGACAATTGGGCAGCTGAAACACATACAGACTGTACCATTCTGTTGCCAAACATAGGTGAAAGGAGGGAGATCCAACTGATGAAAGCCTGGCTGGCCACCCATTGTCACAAAGTTCATGGAGGTGAGACAGAAAGAAGAGAGCACAAGTTAAAGAAGCTGATTGCTGAGCATCATGCCCATGGCAGTTCCTGCTGCAGCAGTGCCTCAAGCCCTGAACACACTACTCATATACATTGCTAAACATGTAAAGCAGAAAATTTCTCAGCCCCACATTAAAACTGTGGAGAAGCGTGTGCTGCAGGGTTCACTGGTGGGTGTTAGCAGGCAGGTTGATGGCAATTTGAAATAAGGAGGTCACTTCCAGTTCATCTGCTGGTTACAAGACCTGCTGCAGCAATACAGTTTCTTCTGTGTCTTGTGATTCTCTCTAAGGTTTCAGAAATGCAAAACCAGTTCAGCTCTCAACTTGTCCACTTCCATATAGAGTCTTTGGGTTGCTATCTCCCCGGTGTGTCTTATATGGGCGGAGAGACTGCATCTCCCTGCTGTGGTGTTGAGTTCTGTTTTCCTCACCTCTTTAATAATTTTTTAACAAGCTTCTTCTTTTGTGCTTCTCATGTACCTGCATGTGAAGGTCTGCGTGTAACAAACACACTTGCTGTCTTTCAAAGACTTCCTTAAAGGTGTTTTGTCACAACACTTACCAGTGATGGCAAGTTCTTATGCACATGCTGATCTCTTCTGCTTCTTCATGCTTCCAGCCATCTGCTGTTTCTGTTAATCAGTTTTACTTCTTCTTACACCTAGATTGTAACATATTAGAGAGAGATAACTGTCGTTTTTTGCATTCATGGTGTGGGATCCATAGATGCTGTTAGAATTCCTGCTAGAGAGATCAGGAACAGAGCATCACTGGATCACTCTCCCCTCCTCAGCATGCCAGTGTTGGGATCAGGAGGAATCATATGGCTTGAAATGGCACCCAGCATAGCACCCTAGTATATTAGGGAGTGTTTTTATTGTCTAGATCTTAATCATGGTAATGACAGGGTTGAGTGTTTATGGGTTTATAGGGCGGAAGGACAACAATGCAGATATTATGGTAGGAGTCTGTTATAGACCACCCAACCAGGATGAGGAGGCAGATGAAATATTCTATAAGCAGCTGGGAGAAGTCTTGTGATTGCTAGCCCTTGTTCTTGTGGGAAACTTCAACTTAGCAGAGGTCTGCTGGAAATACAGCAGAGAGGAAACAGTGTTAGAGGTTCCTAGAGTGTGTGGCAGATAACTTCCTGACACAGCTGCTGAGGGAGCCAACTAGGGGCGGCACCCCGCTGGATCTGCTGCTTGTGAACAGAAAAGGACTTGTGTTTGATGTGACAGTTGGAGGCCATCTTGAGCATAGCAATCTTGAAATAATGGAATTTTCAGTTCTTGGAGAAGTAAGGAGGAGGGTCAGAAGAACTGCTACCTTAGACTTCTGAAGGGCAGACTTTGACCTGTTTGGGAGACTGGTTGGCAGAGTCCCTTGGGAGGAAGTTCTGAAGGGCAAAGGAGTCCAGGAAGGCTGGATGCTTTTTAAGAAGGAAATCTGAAAGGCACAGGAGCAGGCCATCCCTCTGTGTCAAAATATGAGCTAGTGGGGATTGAAGACCAGAATGGCTAAACAGAGAATTTGGTCAGAACTCAGGAAAAAAAAGGAGAGCTTATGACCTTCAGAAGGGGCAGGCAACTCAAGCAGAATGCAAAGATGTCATTAGGCCATGCAGGAAGAAAATTAGAAGTGCCAAAGCCCAACTAGAATTTAATCTGGCTACTGCAGTAAAAGACAACAAAAAAATGTTTCTATGAATACATTCGTAACAAAAGAAGGGCTAAGGAGAAAGTCCATCCCTGATTGTATACAGGGACATAGTGACAAAGGATGATAGAAAGGCTGAGGCATTAATGCCTTATTTGCCTCAGTCGTTAGTAGAAAGACCAGTTTTTCTCTGGGTATCCAGTCCCCTGAGCAGTAAGACAGGGTTGGAGGCCAGAATGAAGCCCCATAATCCAAAGGCAAATGGTTAGTGACCTGCTATACCACTTAGATATGCATGAGAATGGGGCTGCATGGGATTCACCCAACAGGACTGAGGGAATTGGCAGAAGTGCTCACCAAGCCACTTTCCATGATTGATCAGCAGTCTTAGCTAACTGGGAAGGTCCCAGTGGACTGGAGGTCAGCAAATGTGATGCCAATCTACAAGAATGTCTAGAAGAAGGATCTGGGGAATTACAGGCTGGTTAGTCTGATATTGGTGCCAGGGAAGGTTATGGAGCAGATCGTCTTGAGTGCCATCATGTGGCACGTACAGGACGATGAGGCAATCAGGCCCAGTCAGCATGGGTTTATGAAAGGCCAGTCCTGCTTGCCTGACTTGATTTCCTTCTATGAAAAGGTGACCCTTTTAGTGGATGAAGGAAAGGTGATAGACATTGTCTAGCTAGTCTTTAGTAAAGCCTTTGACAAAGTTTCCCACAGCATTCTCCTGTAGAAGCTAACTGCTAATGGCTTGGATGGGTATATGCTTTTCTAAGTAAAACACTGGCTGGCTGGCTGCACCCAAAGAGTTGTGGTGAACAGAGTTAAATCCAGCTGGCAGCTGGTGACGAGTGGTGTCCCCCCAGCGCTCAGTGTTGGGGCCAGTTCTCTTAAATAGCTTTATCCATGATCTGCACAAGGGAATCAAGTTCATCCTCAGTAAGTTTGCATATGACACTAAGTTGGGTGGGAGTGTTGATCTTCTTGAGGGTAGTAAGGCTCTGCAGGGGGACCTGGATAAGCTGGATCGATGGGCCAACATCGGTTGTATGAGGTTCAACAAGACCAAGTGCTGGGTCCTGCATTTCAGTCACAACAACCCCAGGCAATGCTACAGGCTTGGGTAACAGTGGCTGGAGAGCTGCACAGTGGAAAAGGACCTGGGTGTGTTTGTTGACAGCTGAATATGAGCCAGCAGTGTGCCCAGGTGGCCAGGAAAGCCAACAGCATCCTGGTCTGCATCAGGAATAGTGTGGCCAGAAGGAGTAGGGAAGTGATTGGCCCCCTGTACTCGGCTCTGGTGAGGCCGCACCTTGAGTATTGTGTTCAGTTTTGTGTCCTTCGATACAAGAAGGACACTGAGGTGCTTGAGCATGTCCAGAGAAGGGCAACAAAACTGATGAAGTGTCTAGAGCACAGGTCTTTTGAGGAGCGGCTGAGGGAACTGGGGTTGTTTATTCTGGAGAAAAGGAGGCGGAAGGGAGACTGTATCACTCTCTACAGCTACCTAATAGGAGGTTGTAGTGAGGTGGGGTTCAGTCTCTTCTCCCAAGTAACAAGTGTCAGGGTGAGAGGAAGTGGCTTCAAGTTGTGCCAAGGGAGGTTTAGATTGGATGTTATGAAAAATTTCTTCACCGAAAGGGTTGTCAGGCAGTGGAACAGGCTGACTAGGTGGAGTCACCCTCTATGGAAGTATTTAAAAGATGGGTAGATGAGCTGCTTAGGGACATGGTTTAGTGGTGGACTTGGCAGTGTTAGGTTTACAGCTGGACTTGATCTTAAAGATCTTTCCCCACCAAAAAGGTTCTACAATTCTGTCTTTTTACTGTTTGCCTTTTTTATTGTTCTAATTATGATTTTCAGTCTTGGTCTGTTAAGGGAGTTGAGACAATGAATTGCTTGTCTTGGTGATAGTGAAGCTAGTAACTACTGTAACCAAGCACATCTTCAGAACAGTGTCCTGACAGGAAGCTTTGCAATGTTCATAAGGTCTTCCACCTGAAAAGCAAGGGTGGGCTTACCTGAGCGGCCCTGCAAGCAGCACTTCTGACTGTTCATGGATGGTCTTCAAGATTTATTTGCACTGGAAATGAGCAAAACAGAAGATGGCATCTTCTTTATGTGACACAACAAGAAAAAAGAAAAAAAAAAGAGTAGAGCACATAGATCCTTAACATGCTTCCTTCTTCATACTGCTACTGTTACTACTGGGTTAGATGCATCAGTCATGTAAAACTCAGGGACGAAATAACTCTTTTCTCTATCAAGCTGTAAATCAGATAGAAGTCATGTGAGCCACAGAAATAGATTTTATTTTGAAGGCTAGAGACAGAAACCAAAGAACTCTTTGAGAGAGGCGTAGCAGGCTGTGGTTTAGAAATAGCCCCAGAACTAGGTAGTACTAGCACAAACCAGGAGGCTAAGAAACTGTAACTCTTGTTGTTTTTGTTTTTTTCAAAGATCATGTCACATGTCTGAGAGGCAGCTGGGAATATGTTTTCTATAAAATTTGTATAAGCTGATAGTGAAAGAGGAGAGAGGATTTGGAATCCTGCTGTAGTGAAACAAGAGTGTAACTTTTGTCACGAACTCAGATGATGTGTACAGTAGCAGTGTGGGATCTATGCAGCTCTTAGGAACTGGGAAAGTGTGCTCTCCAAGCTGTCCTTCCTGCTCTGCTTGCTGACAGAGTCACTGATAGGTATCTCCTGTCATGACCAGCTAATGGAAATATCTCAGCTTTGATCGTGATGCTTGAAGGCCCCATGTTGTGCTTCTGTGTCTTTGAGATGGTAATTGCCCTAGAAAGGAGAAGCCAAAGACTCGTGAATCTCCAGTGATGCAACAGCCCGAAAAAGAAAAGCTAGGTGGTTTCTTTATTGTCTTTGAAATGTTATTTTGCTCTTTATGGAGTTGAAGGCTAGTGCTGTGAAGCCATACTGAATTTTATGCTGCCACCATATTTCTGTTTGAAAATAATTTTCACATTGATGCTAATTCAGTTGCTGAGAAGGTTTGTTCCAACCTTGCTGCCAGATACATTGTTTATTTTGTAGTATAACTACAAGAGTCTTGACAATATCAGAGCTGCATTTATATCTAAGCACATTTATAATTATTCAATAACACTTAAGTAGTTTTAGTGACAATGTCACAGGAAACAACTCAAGAGGACTAAATATTGCATTGATGTACTCTGCAGCAGAGTTATATTTTAAGGTTTTAATATAAATGGGTAACTGGATTCATATATTGTTTGAAGTTGCAGTCATTGTTTGCAGGAAATCACAGTGGCAGTTGTCTTTTGAAATGTAAAATATGGATTTTGAGAGAAGAGATTAAAGGCATAGCATTTTGTATCCCAGAGGGGTCAAAGCACTCCTGACATTTATATTGTCATCTTTTGATATTTCAAATGTGTTGCATGATTTCCCCTAGGCTGCATATGATTCTGGATTCTTATTCCTGTCTCCTGTATTTGGCATCCAGCAATGTGTGGGTTGTAGATTTTGAACTGGGAAAGCTCATTATTTCTCAGCTTATAACTCTTTCAGTATGCATGTGTTTTGTTTTCAGAAAGCTTGGATTTTGATTAAACCTCTTGCTTCCAGTATGCAAGAACTGGTTTTGCCTTTGCACATGGAAGCCATAGAGAAATCACTTTGTAATCTGATAGCAATTTTTCTCATCATTTTCCATGGTTCCCAACAACTATAAGGAATGAGTTGTTGACCTGGAGCATCTCATATCTGCAGCAGCACAGAATAGCTTTTCATTGCATTTACAGTCGTGGAAAGGGTTGCAGCAATTTTCTCAGATGTTTTCGGTTCAGTTTCCTGTAAAGGTCAGAATTGCTAGAGTAAAAAAATCCTGAAACTTTAATGTAGTGGAAGAGGCAGAAGTTCTTGTACTTGCCTTCTGACTTGGTAACAGATACTAGCTGTAGCTTTTGTGGCTGACCTAATTCAAGCATTTGCTGTAAAGCAAAAGAAACTTTTTGATAGATGAGCGGAAAGTTCAGTATGTAGGCACACAGATAGAATAGGCTTTTTCCTTTAAAAGTAATGAATAATGAAATTCTGAACACAAAGCTAGGTGTTGCAAACAGTAATAGAAAAATGGCAAAGACTTTTCTCTTTGAAAACCATGAACCATTCTTTTTGTCTCTTTCCAGCTTAACAAGGCGTGTAAGAACTGCTTGTCATATTAGAGTAACTCTGAAACCCATATACACAGGAGGTGGAAACTGGCTTGAAATTTGTGGCATCAGGAGGGCTGGTTTAGATTTAGTGGTTGAAATGTGAGGTAATTTACTTAAGGGCTGGGTTCTTGAGGCATAGCCCCTTGAAAATTATCTGCTAGTAATGTGCAATTATCTTTGTGTAGGCTAGAAAAAAATGCAGCATTTCTACACATGAAATTTATGGAGGTCGCTGCCCAAAATCAAGTATCAAAATGTACCTATAGTGAGGTTTAGAGAGATTTTTGGAGCTGTTAGCACTGTGAAAGCCTACCTCTTTACAGGTAGGTGATGTGAGTCAGCTGCTTATTCTGTATTGGGGGAGTGGGTGAGATGCTTGTGGTGGGTTAAAGAACCACATGCTGCACTCAGTATCCCTTCAAACCCCTCCTCTTGGAGCTCTATATGGGGCTCTTCTCGTGTGTCTTGTAAACATCTTTCTGGAAAGGGCTATTAAGTTTAGTCTGGTCTAACTAGTGCCACCACAGGGGTTCTTCATGAAGGTGCTCACACTGTGTTCTTTGGAGAAGACTCAGCATGCCACATGTGTTCCACAGTACCTGTCCAACCCCACTCTTCCTAACTGGCAGCAGACTGGCCCGCAGTGAGTGGGGGTTGTATCTAATCGGGGTGTGAGTTTATTGGTTGTAGTTGAAATGCTACCAGAAACTGGTCCAAGAATCCTAGTCAGGACGTACTCTGAAGTCCTTGTTGGGCAGACAGCTACTTCTAGGTTGACTTTTTTCCCAGTAATTTAGAGCAGTATAAATAGCAAAGCCTCTTACCTTTCTTGTTTCTCCCCTCTTTTCATACACAAGCTCTGTCATGTAGAAAGAGCAGTCACTGAGCTCACATCTGCATTATTAATTTCTATTCATCCTTAGCTTTTAAATTCAGCTGTTCTTGACCAACTGGACAAACTGGGGACTTCCTAACTTCCATCTGTCCTAAGTGAAAACTTGCTTTTTACTTCTTTGTGTAGCAAGCAATTTCTTCTTTAGAAGAAATTTCATACGTGTGTGTGTGTGTATATATAATGGATAGGGCTAGCTGAAGAAAAGTCTTAAACTCCTAATGTCCCCAAGGGTGGGCAGCATAGGAGACAAGACAACACAGAGGCAGAAAGAAAAAGCTGGAGAGAAGGTTGAGGACAGAGGATGCAATATTGGCACTAATATCTGCTGCAGGATAACAGTGATGAGTCTGCTAAGGTACAGGGCTTTGGATTAGTTTTGTTTGTGTGCCAAGTATGTTTCTGATAACATTTTAGCTTAGTAGGACCTACTTGGCTTTTGCTTGATTTCTGTGTCACTATTTGCAGAATTGTCCAAACCCTCTCAGGAGCACCAAAGGAAACAGTGTTGAAAAGTAGTCCAAACCAGTACTAGAAAGGTAGCAAAAAAAAAAAACCACAACAAAAAAAGGCAATCCTCAGGTGATTTTGGTGCCTACAAGGTGCTGTACCTTCTATACGAATTTCAGCGTGGTGGACTTCTCAGCATGTGTGTCTGTCTTTCTTCCATTCTAGTTTTGCTGGGATAGAATCATAGGCCAGCCATGGCAGGCAGGCCATTAGCAGTTTTTTGAGTCAGCTGGGAGCTTAATTCAGCCTAATTGACCCAAGCTAATAAACAAGTGTATGCTATAGCAGAAACATCATGCTCATTATAAAGAGGAAGGCTTGATGATTAGAAGCTTGATAAAGAGGAGCCCCTCTTTCTGGGGCTCCTTCTGCTTTTCCTGAGGACTGGGCTGAATATAACCCTGTATACTTTATGTTGGCATTAGTTTTGCAATTTCATTAAACTCATTTTCATTTCAACCTATGAGTCTCCTCTCTTTTTCCTGATTCCCCTTCTTGACTGGGGAAGGATAACTGAGTGATTGAACAACTGCTATAGTTTAGCCCCAGGTATGGGCTGCACATGGACACCATGAATAGTGGATGAGAAAGGAAATATCAGACTTCCCACCCTACTTACAAATGTTAGTGTTTGGGAATTGGCTTCTTGTATTCCTATTGATTTTTTGAAGAGCAAAACAAGGTTTCCTAAAAAAGCTGTTAGTAGTAGAAAACCCACCAGTGTCATGCAGACTTGAGAGTGCAGCACTGTTTTCTCTTACAGCAATTTTTTTCTGTCAGTTTTGAATTTGCAAATAGGATTTTAAAACAAAAAAGCATTGTGCTGTTGTTTCAAAATTTGTGATTTGAGGGTTTAATTACATTCTGACATAAAGAATGGAAAACAACACACTAATGACCCACAGGAAGCAAGTTCTGCCTAGATGGGGTCTTCTGCAGGCTGTTGACTTGTGGTCCTGTTCACAGGAGAGTGCTGTTTGACTCTCAGATTCTGTTTAAACTGTAGATAATTTTAAATAATACTGTTTGTCACCTAGCTGCAAAAGAAATTTAAAGCTTCAATACAGCAAGCTTTGGGTGGTCTCATTTATGATATATTTTAATTTATAAAAAAGCATTTTATAAAAAAAAAGCTCATGGAATATATGGACTAGTCTAGTCCATTTTTTAAAGAAAACAGTAGAACATTTTCTTCTAAATGTATGTAGTGTTCTTAAATTATCATGTGGTTCACTTTTATACAAGAACTGTCTGCAGTATTTCTTTTTCTAACAACAGTAACATCTATCACACAGACACATTCACCTTTCATACATATATTCATTCACATTTGTTATTTCAGTTAGGACAGTTACTGTGATGAGTTGGGTTTTAGATACTATTTTACCTGTGTGGTGGCACTAGATAAAAGATTCATTGTACCTTTGGTGGGCAGCAGTCCAAAAAGCTTTTCTCTCTGCTAATGCAATATTGATAGACAGTAAATGCCTTATGCAGATAGAGAAGACTGTATTAATGTCATGTAGCTGATAGTTCAGCTTTGAAATATGAATTGGACTGGGGACATAAAAGCTTAAAAAAAATAAATATGAAATTCAGGTTTAAAGTGCATCTTGTAGTGAGTAACTTGGAAAATCTTGTTTTGGTTGATGGTGTTTTCAGTTAAGAACTTCAGAAACTGCAAATAGAAATCTGTATTCTGTGGTTCAGTGTTCATGTTTGATATGGTGAAAACTTAAATAAGATCTACAGTATTTCCTGCGTGTGGTACAGTGCTGCAGGATGGTGGAAGTTGCTGCTGCACTGGGATATAGAAGAGGGCAGTGAATGTTCAGAGTTGAGAGGGATGAGGAGAGACAGTTTTTTTTACTAGGGGAAGAGTTTGTCTGAAGCCATCACCTGTCCCTGATGCCTGCTCAATGTAGATCTCATCAAATTTGCAGATTGTACCAAATCAGGACAGGGAGAGGGTGTGTGTGTGCAATTGACATGCTCAAAAGCAGGGCTGCTATTCAGAAGGACTCAGACAAGAATCTTATGAAGCCCAGTAAGGTCAAATGCCACTTCTTGTCCTGAGGAAGGAGGAATTGCTGGCAGACATACAGACTGGGTCTTGGTGGGTTTGGGAGCAACTCTGCTGAAAAGGACTTGTGAGTCCTGGTGAATGGCAAGCTGAACATAAGCCAGTAATGTACCTTAGCATCAAATACAGCAATGTCTTAGGCTGCATTAACAGCCTGCACAGTGAGAGAAGTGGAATCTGGCATTCATTAGGCCACATCCAGAATATAGAATCCCATTTTGAGTCTACTGGTAAAAGAAAGACATCGATAAACAGGAGCAAGTTCTGTGTCTGTGGGAGGTGGACCACATGCCTGGTGAGGAGATACTGAGGGAGGTGGGTCTGTTAGCCTGGAGAAGAAGCAGCTTTGGTTGCACCTTCCAATACACACAAGGAGGTTATCCAGAAGACAGTCAGGCCCCTCACAGTGGTCCCTGGTGGGGCAGATAGGAGAGAGCAGACAGGACTTGAAAAGAAGGTTTCGGCCTGGATATAAGCAAAATTTTTGCTACTGTAAGGTCAGTCAAACAGTGGAGCAGGTTGCTCAAGATGTGCATTCTCTGTCCTTGAAAGTTTTTAAGACCAAACTGGGCAAAGCCTTGAACAGCCTAGTCTGACCCCAGAAGTGGCCCTCCTTTGAGCTAGAGATTGGAGTAGAGAGGTTCCTCCCAGCCCAAGTGGCTCTGTAATTCTGACCTAGGACAAAGCTAGAACTTTTTTTTTTTCTTTTACTTATTTTTTTGGCACATGATTATAAGCAAATTGTTTGGCCTCTTTAGTGCATCAGTTCCCTGTTTATGAAGTAGAAGTAACACTACTTGTCTACCTCAGTAGTGTTTCATGGTAAGATATTTGAAAGGCTGTGATACTTTGAATGCTTTGGCAAAGTAGGTATAGACACCTAAGCATGCAGACCTTTCACGTCTGCTTACAAAGCCAGTAGAGTTTTATTGTGCATCTTTATGAGTACTCTGTGCAGTCCGGGGAAGCTGTTTTCAATGGGTTTACTCTCATAAAACTTCACCATGTTTTTTACTGTGTGTACTGCCAAAGAAGTTAATCACTGTAAAAGGTAGTCAGCTGCAAAATGTGTTAGTGTTAGCAACAGCTCTGACAGCAGAGTCTGCTTCTGCCAATTATGGTAACATTTGTCATATTTTCCTAGGTAATATTTTTCTTCCTGCTATGGTGGTTGTTTCCGTGTTCTTCTCAATAGAGGGGAAGCAGACTTAGCTGCCTTTACATCTTAGTCTTACAGACTTAGTGCCTTTACAGCTGCACTGAACCCAGTTCTGCCCTGTGTACAGCTAATTGATGGATGAACTAAGAAATGCTTTTTTATTTCTTGCCCCACACCGCCCCCCCCATCCCCTTTCAGCTTTGTTGATCCTTAGACAGAGATCTGAAAACCTGTCCTATAATTTTCACACATAAATAAGGGATTGATTTCTTTTAAAAAGAAAAAAAAAGCATTGGTTGGAAGAGTTACTCAAAATTACTTTTATTTTGTGGCATTTCAAGTCTTAGAGGTAGCATTAGAATAGGCAGGAGCTGTATGCATAGAACTTTTAAAAAGACTAGAGAGCTTGAGATTTAGAATATTCTGTAATACATTTTTAAATTATTTTTTTTCTCTTTGTTCTCCCTTTCCACATGTCTTTTCCTGTGAAGGAAATAAAGAAGGACATGAAGAAAGAAAATACTGCCAACAAACCACCAGAGAAGCCTATAAATGAAGTTTCCAATGGAAGCCCTTTACTGTTGTCTGAGACAATTATTAGGACCAACAAAAAAGGTATAGTATATGGAAACTTAAATGCAGATTAAATTCAGAGCTTTAGAAGAACAAAATGTAAAGCTTTCTTGTTTATAGAAATAAAGCTAGGGTATATTTAATTGTAAAGGCATAGCAGGAATTAAAAAAAATATGTCAAATTCTCATTGTTCTTTTAGACTGGCATATGGGTACGAGTACGAAGTCTAGTATTTCCACATTAATTTGCGCAGACATCCCTTTATTCTTAAAGAAATCCTTCCTAGATACATTTAATTAAGGAAAGCTGTATGAGGAGATTACTAAAGCTTATAAAAGTAACAAACTGACAGCTTATATATATGTGAAGGTTTCTGCACAGAGATGTTAATCCGCATTCACATATTCATGTTTGTCTTGGTTTAACTTGGCCAGCATAGCCCCATACTAGCTACTATGAAGAAAATTAACTCTATCCCAGCCAAAACCAGCACAATGTCGTATCTAGAATATAAACTATTTACTGACAGAGAACTTGGGGGGGGGAAGAGGAGAGGGAATTGGAAAACATAAAGCTTAATGCATAGTTTCCTGGGAGATGTCTATCACTGTCTTCTGTTGCAAAATGGAATGTGTACTTTTCATGTCTGGCTTGACTCCCAATTCAGATTCCTGTGTATGGTTTTCAGTTGCTAAAATGAAAGCTTCCAGGTCTTCTGTCTCTTTCTCTAGCTCCCAACCCTGCTTTCAGAAATACCAGAAAAAAACAAAAAATTGGCACTATAAAAGCTGGGTTTTTCTTTAGATTATGTGTATGCTTCTGTTTGTTTGTGGGAGGACAATTGGCTGTGTGCAAAAAATGGGATATATTTTTTTCCTGTGGAATTCGCTGAATGGTTTCTTGCTTGCTGTCTTATACAGAGTAATCTGCTGTCATTAATCATTGCTGTAATGTAATTTCCATTTTGGCACGTCTTCTATACTGTTAGGACTATGCACATGGAAATTTCCTCCTCCGTATTATCAGTGAGTATTTTATTTGAGCTGGCAATTTGACTAGAGGTGTTAAACCTAGATTTGCAACTGCAAGTGAGGAAGATTTAAGTATTCCTGCAAAATGTATAACTTCCTTTAAAATGTGAGGGGGGGGGTGATTTCCATCTCTTTTGCAAGGAGTGATGTCCTCTGGAAGAAAAAAATGGAAATCTCAGAAAGCTTTGTCTTTTGAGATTGCAATATCGTCTTGGATCTGGAGACACATCCAACATTTTTGCTTTGGGTCATAGGTTTTTTGAGCTACAGAATTAAATTACCAAGAATTATTTTTTTCATGGCTGCTATACAGAACCATATGAGTAGTTGGGAAATTATCTAGGGACCAAGTCTGTTCCATATTGCTTCAGCTGCTATTTGGAGAAGGCTAATAGCTGTGGCAGATGCAGACACAAGGGGATAACACTCCAAATGTGATGTACAGAGTGTAGGCTTTCTCTTTCTTTCCTCTTGCTCAGAAACTTTACAAGATTTGGAAGGTAAAGGAGGTTATCTTTCTCTGTCTGCAGCTGGAGAATACAAAACTTCATATTTATTGAAAGGAGAGAGGCAAAGACTGACACAAAAATCTGTAGCTGGAGGAATAGAATGGGTTAGTTGGAGTGTGGTGCCGAAGCGGCCTTCCTTAAGTAAGGGCAGCTAAGTTACTCTTGTGTTCAGCAATAAATAGTCTTCTAAGATCTATGTGGCAAGTTTCCTTGTGGAAAACGTTGCATTGTTTTACTGAAGTGCGAGCCCTAAATGCTGCAGAGATTCTTTTCTTCAAGTGTTCTTGTGCTGTGATTTTTATTAAACCCTACCTCAATCTGTTTACTGGTCACAGAATGACCTGAAAGAGGGTACTTTTTTTTTTTCTTTTCTTTCTCCCTTTTATTAGGAAGTGAGAAGGAGAGGCATGCATCTAAAGGTCTTTAGCCACAGTGAAAATAGAAGACAGTATTATTTATTTGCTTGGACAATGTAATCTTGCTGCTTGGAGCTTCAGAGCAGATCCAGTGACCTGGGAGTGAAGCATTCTGTGCTGGTGTGTTGTTTCTTTTATCAAGATGATGACAGTGATTTTCTACTGCTGTGGTGTTAATGTGGTGTAGTTTTAATTTAAGTGGCAGCACTTGAGCAGGCATTTACATTTTGAGCAGAAGAGTCTTGGTCTCTTGGGCTTTTGGCTTGTAGAGCGTTTTTCCTTGAGATACACTGATGAGTGCCCAACAGTGCTAATAATGTTCCTTGCTGGCCACAAATACTAGTGACCCACTGGAAATACACAGTAGAAATGACTGCTGTGGTAGACATAATAGAGGGAACTGTTAAGTTTGGCCTTGATGTATTTGTGAGAGTTAATATTGTAGGTATTTTCTCTCCTTACAGGTTTATAAGCACGATTTAGAATTTAGGGCCACGTCTAAGAAATAATGGGTTTATTTCCTAGGTCTCCCACAGAGTTGCTGTGCAACTTTTGTTAAATCACTTAAACTCTGTTGGCCAAATTACCACACTTGAATTTTGAAGGTCAGGCATCTTAATGTGTATTCATTTTCAGATAGGCAGAGTTTTTTTCTGATTTATTGCAGTGGCATATCCAAAATTATTAATAACTTCTGAGTGTTCCAGGTGTGTCTGCCTCAGGCTGCCTATTGGCAAAACCTGGGTTATAGCTGCTTCATATAGATGTTGAGATCTGTTGTAACCATATGTGGTAGTGATGGCAATTAACTTATAGGAAACAGCATTTTAATATAGCATTCCAGTGTGTTCATGCTTCACCTCTGAAAGACTCAAAAAATGGTCATGGTCTCTGGTGTAGATATGGGGTTAGGGAAACATTAAATCCTTGTGCTTTCCCTGACAGTCCCCAGCACTGCAGCAGCTCTAGGCTAGTTTTGATGGGTGCTTCAGGTGCTGAATTAATTATTCCCTGTCTAGAGAGAAAGGCTGTGACATTGAAGGATGTGTCCAATGAATGTCAGCTCTGGTTGGCTTGCATATCCTTTACCAGAACCTAGGAGGGATCATTCTTTTGCTTATTCCTACAGTTCATATGAAAAGAAAATCTTTCCTGGCCAGGTGCAGGTCTTTAGTATATTTTCACTGCTGCAGAATTACTAATTGGCATATAAAACTGTTTTTCTAAAATTTCTGTAAAGCTGACTTTAAAAAATAATTTAAAAATTTATTTTTCTATTTAGAATTTGCATGGTTGTAGCCAGGTAATAACAGGATGGGAAAACCTTGTCTTCCTTGAGAGCATTTTCAGACTGTTTGAAAAAAAGAAAAATTATTGCTATTGTTACTGTTATTTAATAACGTAAGAAAATTACAGTCAGGTCTTGGAACAGGAATATATATATATAT
>NW_009951946.1:531208-588036 GCF_000747805.2 Chaetura pelagica | reverse complement strand
TATATATATAATGCTTTTCCAACATGGTGAAATTCCATCTTTTTAAAGTTAACTTTCAAAATTTAAAAACAGATCCAAAGTTGTGCAACTGTTTCAGATCTGTAATCTTCATCCAGTTATATAGGGACATAATGGAAACTTACGTGCAGTGAGCTTAACTGTCAAATGGCTATGGTTTATTTTAGGATAGTTCTGATTTTTGAGTATCCTGTTTTAAGTATCCTATTAATTGCACTGTTTTGTGTATCTGGGAATAGAAGCCCAATTGTATAAGCCAAATTGCAAAATTTAAGTTGATAGGCTGTATTTTTTAAGTAAACTAACAACAATTGTTCTACAAGTAAAAATATTGGAGGAAAGCATATATTGTCTTGCCAGATGTATTTTTTTAATATAAATTGTAAATACAGTCTGCATGGAGAGTATTCAAGCCAGCAAATCTGGAACAGCTCATGAAGTGTTGCACATTTTTAATCAGAGCCAAATAAGGAAATATTTTTTTTCTAGTTCTCTGGAGAATTAGTTGTTTTGCCTTCCACCCTACATTTAAATAACACAGAGAATTTGCATCCTATCCTGAAAGGGAGAGTTTGTGAAACTAGGTTTCATCATGTAATAGGTTATGTTTTAAATAAATAACAAATCTGCAGAATTGACATTTAAGTCTGTTTTTGTAAATTAGAGAAATGGAAAAAGTATTTTACAAGAAAAATGCTTCATAATTTCCTTCAATATTTTCATGATTATTTGGGTACAAAAAGACAACCCATTTATTAAAAAGATAAGCCAATGGAGATTCAGCATGAGTGTGTCATCTCTGAGTTTTATTATAAGTCATGTGTAAGCTATGATTATCATCATATTTTTGAACAGAAAGGAAAACCTCAAAATTTCCCTCATAAAATCTTTTATTACTAAACCCAGTGCAAGTGACTGCCTTTGTCGTGTGCCAGTCATGTGTTTGATGAGGTGTCTGATCCTCAGTATGCTCAGCTTTGGTTTTCCTTTCAAAGACAGGAAGTTAGAAGGCATTAATCTGGATTATCTTTCTGCTGTTTATACATTCAGGCTTTCTGCACAGACAGGCTTTGGTGTTCCCTTGCAGATACTGCCGACTTCAGAGAAATTATAGCTGGCACAAGAAAAATGAAATTCTTTTAATTTTTAATGTCAGCTAATTAATGTATAATCAGTGTTTAGTTTGCACAGATATGCACAAGAACATACGTCTCAGACTAGTAAGGTTAAAATACGCATACAACATATGACACAAACCGAAAATGAGACATAAAAAATAATGGCACAGAAACTCAAATTCAGCAAAATATTTATTCTTTGAGTTTAAATACCATATTTATATATGCATAAGTAGCATCTCAGATAATACACATTTCCTTCAGAAGTACTGTGTGTTGAAAATAAATACTTGGATAATTTCTGCCCTCAGGTAAGCTGCACTGCACTGGAATGCACTGCTTTCAGTTCAGAGAGGCAGAAAAAAAGACACTAGTCTGTGCTAGGTGTGTGTGGCAGCCAGAAAGAAACTGTGTGAGTGTGATCTGTAGTGGTTTAACTATTTTTTTTCTTGAGGTAGGCGAGAAGGACTCTATGCCATGCTAGAGGAAAGATCTCTACTTGTTAAAGTTCCCTTTTGATTATTCAAAACATTTTGTTACTTTATACATAAAATCTGTAGAGGATACATGGAAAAATTAGTCTCTCTAGCATTTTAGCTCCATGATTCTTCTGATGAAAATAATTCTCAATAGTGAAAGAGAGGGAACGCTTAATGTGTATGGATTATAGCTAATTTCAGAGCTGATGAATAAAATGTGTTCAGATGAGGGGTAGTTGTCTGATGTGTGAACATTCTTCCTTACATCATGATTTTGGATTCAATGTCCTTTTATATAAATACATTTATGTAGTAAAGGAAATCATAAAACAGTGTGATTTAAAATTATTGCATTATCTTTCTAATGCCACAAAATGAGTTTAGTTCTCTTCATGTTTCTTTTGTAGTAGTAACTATACTGTGAAATCTGCCTAAAATAGGCTTATTCTGTACAACAGCAAGAGGGAAATAAGTGTTACCATTGTCCTAAACTTGAGATTAGTCTGTTGACCTTTGACATGTTTTTTTCTTTTTTTGTCTGGAGGAAGATCTCAATTCTGTGTTCTTGTCAACAGTAGAATGGGTGCTCACTCATTCTTTTCAAGCAGATCTTTCTTATGAGTCCTATTATATAATGACTAGTATATTTAAAATATAAACTTTTTTCTATGGTATGGTAGTTTGCTGCCCTGGTTTTCAGTTAAACTTCCATTATCTATCCAGATTCCAATAGCTTATCCCAGTGAGATAATGGCTTTTCCTGTTATTCATGATACAGGGCATCCCATCTTTTTATCCTAAGTGTCTACCCTTTCTTTTCAATTACTCCTTCCTGGTGCTCTGCAAAATGCACAAAACCTGAGGCGTGATGTAGCTTCTGCAATTTTGCATAGTTGGATCCAACCACTGGTGTGAGATCCTAGGGATCACAAGGTCCTATGCAGGACTAGCCTATAGAAGTCAGTTGCAGAAATCTCTTGGTTTTATTTGTATTTTCAAGTTAATTCTATACTATGGGCATCTTAGGTGGCCATGTTCTTGTGTGTCATATATTTAGCTTTAGGAATCTCATTTATGGAATGTGCTGTAAAAAAATTGAACAAAAATACAGCCACTGCATCTAGGAGCTAATGATATATACACCTGTGTGTGTATATATATATGTATGAAACAAGGTAACAGATACCTACAAAAAAAAAAAAAGAAGAATGCAAGGGAAGATGCATTATTTGGGTGATTGCTAGTAGGCTGTTTTCTGGTTTCTTGCAGACAGAGGACACTTGTTTTGATTAAAGATTTGAATCTGCATCTGCATTTGGAAACTGGGAGGACAGTGTGTAGAAAACTGTGACAACATTGGCTTTAAAATTTAACAGACACTGATGGATGCTGATACCCAGGACAGAGAAGAGAGAGATGACAACACCAGAAGGTTGTGTTGCCATTCAGTGAGACCTGGACAGGCTGGAGAGTTGGGCAGGGAGGAACTTGATGGAATTCATCAAGGGCAAGTGTAGAGTCTTGCATCTGGGGAAGAACAACCCCAGGTACCATTGCCGGTTGGGGGCTGACCTGCTGGAGAGCAGTGTAGGAGAAAGGGACCTGGGAGTCCTGGTGAACAGGAGGATGACCATGAGCCAGCAATGTGCCCTTGTGGCCAAGAAGGCCAATGGCATCCTGGGGTGCATTAGAAAGGGTGTGGTTAGTAGGTCAAGAGAGGTTCTCCTCCCCCTCTATTCTACCTTGGTGAGGCTGCATCTGAAATATTGTGTCCAGTTCTGGGCCCCTCAGTTCAAGAAGGACAGGGAGCTGCTTGAAAGAGTCCAGCGCAGAGCCACAGAGATGATTAAGGGAGTGGAGCATCTCCCTTATGAGGAAAGGCTGAGGGAGCTGGGTCTCTTTAGCTTGGAGGAGAGGAGACTGAGGGGCAACCTCATCAATGTTTACAAATATGTAAAGGGTGAGTGTCAGGAGGATGGAGCCAGGCTTTTTTCAGTGATGTCTAGTGACAGGACAAGGGGCAATGAGTGCAAACTGGAACACAGGAAGTTCCACGTAAACATCAGAAAAAACTTCTTTCCTCTGAGAGTGACAGAGCACTGGAACAGGCTGCCCAGAGAGGTTGTGGAGTCTCCTTCACTGGAGACATTCAAAACCTGCCTAGACATGTTCCTGTGTGATGTGCTATAGGTGATCCTGCTCTGCCAGGGGGCTTGGTCTGGATGATCTTTTGAGGTCCCTTCCAACCCCTAAGATTCCTTTTCTGTCTGACAACCTTTTCTTGTAGAGTCTGAAGAAATGTGGGAAAGCAGTCACTGATTGGCATTCTGAGCTGCTTACAGGTGAAGCAGAGGGAGGTAGTTATGGTGGTATGTGAGGACATGAGTTAGGTTTGTTGTTTTTTTTTATGTAAGGGTAGCTCCAGAAGTATATTAATATCAAGGGGAAAGCATGAATTTTTAGAAGAAGTGAGTGAGAGGGAACAGGTGAAGTGTTGGAATGGGGCTGGCTACAGGGACAGCTGAAAGAACAAAAAGAAATTCTCTTTACAAGTAATACATACAAATATCTAAAAATGCTACACTAGAAGGAATAGTCAACAGAGTTGTAACCTCTATTTTGTGTGGCTAACTTGATTTGAAAATTAGCAGACTAACCTTTCTCCCTGTCCCCCCTCAACTTTCTGTGATTAAGGAATGGCAGAAGAGAATGGTGACTCACCTGAAACTGAGCCTTGGAGCGAGTCGCTAGGGTCATTGTTTATTTCCCAGTGCCTACCCTGGGGTATCTATGCCCCATATCTGACAGCTGTGACAGGAGAGAGTCAAACTTGCTATTCTGTGGTAAAGACAATGAAAGCGAAGAAGCAATGCTGGGATACAGTTTTGGAATATAAAACATAAACCTATCTGGAATGAAAATTTAGAGTCAAGGGAAGTACACTTTGTGCAAACCAATATCTTTTCTGGTGGATCTGAAACTGCTGGTGTACTTTAAACTGAGTCAAGAATCCTTGTCTTGCCTTTGCTGGAGTTGGTCTTGATGAGTTTGTAACTCTTAAGTTAAATATGCTCATCTAAGCATGCTCTCTCACTGACAGGCAGGTCCTTAGTTCAGTGCTGCTTTACCTTTGCTTGCTGGGATGGTGCTGCAACACAGCAATTATTCTTCTATGGGAACAGGGAAGACCCATCAAGACCTTTCTCTTCTGATGGAATGATACTTATTAAACCCAGGTTGGGGTAAACTTCTGCAGACTGTGACAAGAAGGTATACAGCAGAAGTGAACCAGTGCTGCTAGCAGGAAGTAGTTGTCACTGTCTTGGTGGTTTAGGGGAGCTGAGCAGTGAGTTCTGCTTGGAAGTATGCAGAAGGGAACCTCTGTGAAGCAGATGTCAGTCTGGGGTTTGGTTAGGAGTGTGTGTCTGTGGGAGTGATTTAACTCTGAATGTGCTTTGCACCAGTATTTTTCATGTGTTCTCTTGCCCTACGCTCTTTCCTGTGTGCATGTATGCAACATCTAGAGTGCTTTAAGGAAAGCTATGCTTTGGCTGCAAGTGACAAGAAACAAAACTAAATTATTGCTCATAAGGCAGGTTGTTTGTGCTGTTTTATGATCTCTGATAGATTCTATGAAACATTTTACTCCAGGAATTGATACAGGCTTTAAAAACTTTCTTCTGATAAAGTGATATGCCTGGAATGAAATTGGCACTGCATTAATTTTAGTTATTTTTCACCCACAACGTGAAATACCTTTATTAATCTGGTGAAAAGCCCCTGAAATTCAGGGAGTTTGCTTTGCTATAACTAGATGTGAAAAACAGACAGAGATATCAGTGTTACTGCATGGCTTGGATTATGCTGAGTGGGATGGCATTATTACCTATGTAGGCTTTCAGTCTTCAGGTTCCTGTATAATGTAGGTGCAGTGACTTCAGTAGCAACATACTATGACTGAAAAAGCATATTTTTTGTTTCCAGTGGCATGCAGTTTCCTAAATTTTATTCACTGAAAACTTCATGCATGTTTTATCTTATTTCAGAATTTCCTTCCTACGTGTCTACTCCACCACAATCAAGGTGCTAACAACATGGAAAGTTGTGCTGCTGTTAGTGGTGCATTGTGTTGTATTGTACTGTTTACTGTGTTTTCTTATTGTTATCTCACTGCTTTCTAATGTTATTTCACAGTTAAGATGCACTGGTATTTTGCAGTAATTCCTATCATTTATCTTTCTGCCATCCGTTTTCAATTGTAAATACATGGTTGTCTTTTTCTTAGCTGGTGTTAATTTGTAATACCATCCCCTATAAAATTCAAAGCATGTTGGTGATGATGGTTAGTTTCCAATCTCATTGGTATAGGGTAGTTGTGCTTGACAAGGCAGTGAAACATGAAAGTGCTGACAAGTGACTGATTCGTGGCCCCAGGCACAAGCTTGCGATAGGAAGGGTTATTGTTATTTGTCACACATCAAGAGCTGTTATTTCCCAACTTCAGCGCTGAGTTTATTTAGAAACTGAAGTAGAGGCTGGGCAGAGGTCCTCATAGTGAGAAGCAGGTCCCTACAAATGCCCAAATTTGCTGGGTATGAGTTTTGAAGTCAGTGGGGGTGTAGTACCACTAGCATGGTCTTCTGCCTGGGTTGCATGGCCCAGGCAGAGTGAAGCCCTTCATGGTTTCAGCTGTTGCTATAGCATCTGCTGTAGCTGCATATTCATACATCACCCACTTTACTCCACAAACTAATTTCAGAGAGCACTGCCACCTCCAAAAACCCCAGGCCACCAGTGGCAGCCCAGGATGCATCTGCTTCCTCTCAGAAGTACTTGGCTGCTCCAGAATCTGCATCTGATACTGTTTTCTTTAGGAACCAGATTTTGTCAGCTGTACACCTGTACAGTGCTCATACTGGCACTATTTTAATAACTCAGATTTCTGGAGTAACGCACTACAGTAGATGACAGGGTTAACCCTGTGTTTAGTGGTCAGACAGGGTACAGTAGCATCGCAGGTGTTCAGTAGCTTGAATTTAAGCCATCATATACATTTAAGCAGCTGTTTTTGACACTAGGGCATGTATTTTCCTGTTGGCTGTCATCTTCTGTTATGCATTCATTGGGATTATTTCAGCAGTAAAAAAAACCAATTAAAGTACCCTCACACAAGCTTCAGTCATTAGCACTTAATATTCCATTCATTTGAAAAAACTTTAAATACTGTATTTTTGTGTTTTCCTACTTAATAGCACATGAACCTTGTGTAGATTTCTGTTGGACTCCAGCTGGAATCCAGATGTCCCTCATCTATATAGTCTGGTATCTAGCTCTGCAAAAGCTGCCAGATGCAATGTCAGCCATTATTGCTTTGTTTGCACAACTACAGTCATAAGACTTGGTATTTTTTTCAGGCCTCAAAATTCTCTGTTAGACTACTGACTCAGCATACTGTTATTCTAAATTACACAGGTCATAGTTACTTCTGGGAATTCATAAGAGGTCAGGAAATGTCCAGGAAATTATTTTAGTAAAAAAAAGCTCCAGTGACCTAAGGAAAACCAAAAGCTTCACTCACATGCCTGGCAGCTATTTGAGCAAATAGAGTAACGGAAAATGTAAGTAATAAATGTTGAAAGGTTAGCCTGAGGCTGTAGTTTCAGAAAGATGTTAAGCTAGCACTGCCACCAAAAACCAGCCATCTTTCCTGATTTTCTTCTTCCTGTGTTCTAGTACAGACATTTGGCTGTGTGGTGGGCCAGGCAAAGAGAATGATCGAGATTAACATGAAACTAGCAAGAAAAACGCAGAGCTTGTTTTTAATAACAAGTCAGTTCACTGTCTACCTCCTCTATTGCATCCAGTTTTGGGCATCTCAATTCAAGAGAGATCTCGAGGTGCTGGACCGAGTACAGAGGAGGGCAATGAAACTGGTGAGGGGCCTAGAGAATAAATCTTATGAAGAATGCTTGAAGGCGCTGGAAATGTTTAGTTTGAGGAAGAGGAGGCTGAGGGGAGATCTCATCATTCTCTACAGCTACCTGAAAGGACATTGTAGAGAGGTTGGTGCTGGTCTCTTCTCACAGGTAATTAGCAATAGAACAAGAGGGAATGGCTTCAAGCTGCAATAGGGGAGGTTTAGACTGGACATTAGGAAACATTTTTTCACAGAAAGAGTGGTTAGACACTGGAATAGGCTGCCCAGAGAAGTGGTTGAGTCACCATCTCTGGATGTGTTTAAGGGTCATTTGGATGTGGTGTTGGTGGATCTGGTTTAGGGGAGAACTTTGTAGAGTAGGGATGATGGTTGGACTCGGTGATCCCAAGGGTCTTTTCCAACCTGAATAGTTCTGTGATTCCTCACATTTGGTCTGACAGGACAGCAAGGAGTGTTGTAGAAGCTGGGAGGAACAGAGGAAGCAGCAGCACTGCTTTTTATTTGGTTACAGATGAAAATAATTCTAAAAGTTCTATGAGAGTGTGATGATTTGTCAAACTTTTTCAAAGATAGTTCATGTTCATTTGGTTAAGTCAACTGCTAAAGAAAACAGACATGCCGTCTTGTTAGTTTGAATGGTCAATGTTGCTCTTTGTTTTCTTCTTCTGTTGACGATGTGTATGGCTTGATCAGTGTCCCAGAAAAGCAACATTGTACTTGTATACAGAACTCTTTCCCTCCCTGCTCTTCATATTTAAACACAGAACCATTTAGGAGATGGATTTCATTACAGATGCAGGAAGTAACTACTCATTCATATAGCAAGTGTAATGGAAAAGACAAGATGAATTTGACAGCTATTTTTAGGAAAAGATAGAGCTTACCCCAGCAAAATAAAAAAATTCTGTTGAGACACTATAAACTTTCCGCCTAGTCAGATTTATTTTCATTTATTTATTTTAAGGTACAGGAGTTCCTTTTACTGTATACCTCAGTTGCCCTGTCAGTTTGAGGAGTCCTCCACTTATATATTTATTTCTATGCAAATAGATATTCTCCTATATTTTGTATGAAAAACTCACCAAAAATGAAAACGGATGGTGCCAGAAAAATAATAGTGTGCTTTCAAATGCACAAAGTGCATTTTGAGCACTTTTAAATTACTTTTATTTAAAAAAAAAATGCACAAATGTATCAGCATAACAGCTGACACAATAGTTTTGAATAAACTATATGATGCAAAAAGAGCAGGTGAAAAGACAAGGAAGGATGAGTGTACAGATGTCATCAAAAAGCCTACCAAGAAAGAAAGGTATGAAACCAGCCTCCTCACCTTGCTTGACATCAGAAGTCTGGAAAACTCTTGTTTAAGGAAAACAGAGCAAAAAAAAGAGGGGGACAATAAACTAGAAGAAATTTTTCAGTTCAACATGAATAGCTCTGGCATGTTGATTAACATGCCATTAAGGTGACACAGGCAGCATCAAGATGAAAGTTTGTGGTGGCCCAGTGCTAAAACACAGGGATAGAAGTAGTTTGTGTGAGTTCTGCAGTGGGGGAAAAAAGCTTAGTATCAAGGAAAAGTTTGGTGGCAGATTCAGTAGGGGATGTAGGGTGCATCCTTGGGTAGAGATAGGAGACCTGTGCAACTGGATTCCAGAAATGAGTTAATTTGGCAGGAATTTTTATCCTTTCACAGATCAGAAGTGGCATGAAGTCATCACTCCTCACAGCACGTCCTCAGAAATGGTTGTGATTATAGAGCCAGAGCTGAAGGGTATTAGGGTGAAGAATCATGCAAGTATGACATGCCCACATATACCAGGGAAGGTGGAAATACGGCTTAGCTACTTAATGAGGGAGACGCAGCAAGCAACAGAGTTTTTGATGGCAAGTTACGTACAGCTTAGAAGTTGGCATTTGGTACAATCTAATAAGACTGGGTTATGGCATAGAAATCTCTGTGTCTTATTTAAACACTACTGAAAGCTAGCAAAAAGCTGAAAATACAATGTAAATGAAGATCATTAGAAAGATGGTTGGCCATAGATCCCCTTGACTATGAGACAGAATGTTTAATTTGTTAATTACTTACTATTCTGAATTTTATATTGTAAGTTACCATGCCACACATAGAAAACAGAATTACAGAAATTAAAAGGCAGGCAAACTTTTACTATAAAGACACAAAACCCAACAGCACTTGTTCTGCAGTCAAGTTGTGCCAAAAAAACCTGGAGGCAGAAGTGTGAACTGACCATGTCTGGAAGTGGGCTGAATGATTAAGATGCAGTGCATAAGTTTGTCTGAACTACTTCCCTTTGCTGTGTTCATGGGCTTCCCCACCATTTGCATTGTGAAATGTATTGCTTAATACAAGAGTGAAACACTGCTGAATTGGTTACTTGAGATTTATTTAGAAACATAATGCAAGCTATGACACCTTTGGGACCTAATATATTTAATGTGGGAGTTAAAGCTTACTGGCCCTTGCAGTCCATGGTGTAAAGGAGACAGCTCTTCAGTAGCTTCATTACATAAGGTACTAAAGATTGCTATAGATTTCCACCTAAGCTTTTCAGTATAAATACTAGACCTAACATAGAGAAACTACTACTACACTGACAAATATTTTTAGAATAAATACACAGAAGGAAGACAACAGATTTGCACACAATTCAGAAGCCTATGAGGATTTTATTTTCTTCCTTACTCTTCTTGTAAACCTAAAATTCTTCTTAAAACCTAAAAAGTAGTGTGATAGATAGAACTGCATTTGAAATAAAAAAATTAACTGAGTCCTTGGTGAGAAAAAAACAAATCTATCATAAAGAGATTCTTCATAGATGCCATATGTCTTCACAGAAACTTCCTTTTGCAGATCCCACAGGAAACCTCTTATAAAATCAATTTCAGAATATGAAGGCTCTGGTGTCAGTTTCTGAATCAAATTTATTTCAAGTGTAAAATTGATTCTGCTAATATCCCTGTCTGGGAAGACTGTCATTTGCCCTACAGGCCCACATAAAGGAAGAAAGGGTAAGAAGTTTACTTCCCCCTTCAAGCTATCCACCCTTGATGAAGGGGGTAACTGCAGCTCCCAGGAGGCTGACAATGTTCAGGGAAGCAGGAGAATGTAGCTCTCATTTTACTATTCCAGGTGCCACTCCAGGAGAGCCATCTGCAGCAACTGACTGGCACATGCCCCAGCCCCTTTCTTACTTTAGTGCAAAGGAGCTGGGCTCAAATACTGTTTTGCATAGGAGGGAGGAGAGTCACACTTTAATCAAATGACAAAGAGTATCGTCCTGTGGCAACCTGGATGCCTTTGCTAATAGGAGTTTATTCCAGTTCTTAATAGAAAAATCTTGTTTGGGAGCATCTGTTCATTTACCCTCTTCATGAGATTTTTTTAACCCTCTGGATAGTACCATCTAGAGTTGATGGGAGAGTAGAGGTCTGTAATGCATTTGTAGGAACATAATAGCTTTTCTTACATTGGAAGCTGAATAGAGGAATATGACACAAATGAGTGCTCCTAGCTGAATGAAAACTTCCAGCTTGAGGGGCAGCAGCCAGTGGCCAAGTCACATGGATGTGTGGCCAGTCAGTCAGTACTGCTGTGTAGCTCAGTGGCAGTCCCAGGATCTACTATAATTTTCCCAACTCTGCAGGTATCAGATACAAGTGAAAGCTGGCACAAGGGGTGGTGGGGGTGGGTAGAGGGTGAGGTTAGAAGGCACTGGGTGCAAATCTGCGGTTCTCCAAGCTTCATTCAATTGGCTGCATGTGAAACAATTTCTAGAGGCTTTTTGGCTGCTCTGGTCCTCATACGAAGTTTAAATAATTTAATAGTATGAATATGTGCATAAAATTTTTGCATACTTCTAAGCACACAAAACAATTATTTTTTTCACTTTCCAACTTTGTCAAAATACAAAGAGGTGTGAAGAAGGTGAAGTTTTGTTTTCCTTATTTCTCTTTGAGGTTAAGAATAAAAATAAGCAGTAGCTGTGGAAGATTTTTGGTACAGTGATGAAGGCTTCATTTCCCCTTGTATTTCAGTTGCCTAAATGGAAGTCTTACCTGTTGAAAAGCAAGGGACGAATGACAAGTGCTAAAGACAGACTGTCTGCAGCTCCCTGGTGACATGCCAGTCCTCATAGTCTGCAGTTCTGGTATTTGCTGTCTGATGTCAAGTGGCATTTGCAGCAGATAAGATCCTAAGGGAGTTCAGTTCAGCCTGGTGAGCTGGAGGATGGGTTATACTAACATGAGCTTTGTAAACAAGGAAAATCAGCAGATATATGAAATCAAGTTTCTGCTGGTTTACTGACAGTTCACACCTGGTTGTAATAATATACTTTGCTTTCAGCGTCTTTGCCTGTCAGAGCCTGAGTCACAGAAGTAGAGTGCCTCAGAGCAGCTTGGTTGGATTTTAGCAGTAGAGCTGTAGACAAGATTAATCATGGAGAAATAATACAGAATCATAGGGCACAGGGCGTAGCCTTAGAATAGGGTCGCAGTGTAGCTGAGGCTGGACTGCACCTCTGAAGGTGATCTAGTTCAAACCCCTGCTCCAGCAGAGCAACATAGAGCCATAGACCATATAAAGTTGGGTTTTGAATATCTCCAAGGATGGAGACTCAACAGCATTGTCTAGGCAACCTGTTCCAGTGTTTGTCCACCATCCCAATTTAAAAAAAGAAAAGGAGAGCATTTTCCTCTTAACAACAGTGATCCTGGTCGAGTGAAATCCCTGCTTTCCTGCTTTTATGGTTGCTGGCCAAAGAGGAAGATGCTGTACAGACAGGAGCTTGTAGTCTTGAATGCTCAAGGTGTAAATCGTACATTATTGCAGAAGGAAGCCACACCATGCCTCAGATTAGTTTCTTATAATGCAAACTCACTATTCTAAATTTACAAAAAAATTTTGGAGGGGAATGCTCTAGAAAATGTCACTGTACATGGAAGAAAAAGCCGTGGAAAGGATAAGAGCATGTCAGGAAGGGCTGCAGAGAGTGTATTGTTGATACGGTGAGAACTCAGCTGAAAAAGCAAAGACAAGTAAATGTTGGCCATAGAGGCCATTAGCTGATGCTGAAAGACTGGAAGGTCAAAGAGGTATTGTTATAATATGGTGCCAAGTGCTGCTCAAGTGTGTTTGCCTCTCTGGCCAGTGCTCTTCTATTAAAGCAGCATCTCTAGCATGGATGGCTCTGGTAACTGTCTTATGGTGAGCTGGTCTCAGTAATGCTTTGCGTCCTTTAACTAACAGCTTTAAAGAGGCAAGCTTTTGGACACTTCATATATATATATTTCTTTTAACACCACATAGCTCCCATGCTAGACAGAAATGGAGCAATTTCATTTTCTATGTCCTGTATTGAAAAATTTATTTGTGTGTTTGTGCTATCAGACCTTTGTAACACTTTCATAACAGTGTTCATTTAAAACAAACAAAAAAAGTATGTAAACCAAAGATTAAAACGAGAAATCTGATTATGTGCAAGGTGAAAAAGGGGTAAACACAGGCCTGGAAATTGGGGCAGGTGTCCTGAGTAGAATAAAACAGTTAATGTGTGTTCAAAATTAAAAGATATCAATGGTGCCTTCTATAAATAAACTGTTCCTGTATCATCTGAAATCAGCAAAGAAGCAATCAGGAGGGGAGAGGGTAGATGATTCCCCTTGAGATTCTTTTCTTTGCCAGCTTGAGATAACAGATGTCTTAAAGATTATGAATTCACAGGAAAATAACTCAAGACAATAGGCAGCCAAGACAGTATTCTGATGGTCAAAATATTTTTATATTTTTATATTTTTATTTTATTTATTTTATTTCATTTATTTATTTTATTTCCAGATCTCAAAATCTAGAAAAGCTGTTATATCAATGAATGACTTTGCTCACAGGCATTTTGGTTCAATGAGGCTTTCAGTGAGGAGAAGCAGTTCTTCTGTATTTGGACTATAATTGTGTAGTTCATTGTGACTCAGCCTTTGGTTGCAGGCAAGTCAGCTGGGCATGGGGAAACATGAAGCCTGATTGTTGATCTAGATAGCAAATACCGTGGGTTTTGCAGAGCTTTGTGATCACTGAGGAGAACAAATTTCAAATACTCTTGTCTTTTTTAATTGTATGAAGTCTTTCAAAGTTAATTCAGAACAGCCTGTATTTTCATCTGCAGTAGGGGGGCATTTCTCTTCACTCACTATCCACTAGGTGAAGTTCTTGCTTTAATATGCTAATCTCCTCAGGGATCGCTGGCTCGCACCACCCAGGTCTGTACTGAAGAAGCCAAAGAATACTTTAACCTGAGACTTGTTTCAATAAAGCTTTTGCAACCCAAAACAAGCATGACAGTGTATTCTTTGTGGGTTTCTACATTGAGAACACACTGCATTTAAAATATCAGAAGCAGAATAAGATAAGGAGAAAAAAAGTCCCCTGACTCAGAAAGGGGATATTTCTGTACTCCCACTGTAAGGAGAAGGCTAGATACACTTGTGAATATTTTATCATTCATGTGGATCTCTGTGTTAACTGAAGTGAAAAGTACTGACAGTTAGTTCTGCAGTGACTGCCAATACTATGTACTGCAAAAGAGGGACCATGTTTTCATAGTCACTCTGAAATTGTCTGCAAGCAAACCTTGCCATGAAGTGCTATCTTTTGTACTGGAGAGCTGGTCTTGAATTAGATGGACTCTGTGGTTCTGTCTTCCTCTCTTTCCACATACAAATTTGGCTTTGTTCACAAAGCTATTTGGAGTTCAGAGGTCTTTTTTATGCATACATATCCATTGCAAATTGATTTGCAAGGGCATGTTTAGTTTAAAGTGAAGGCCAAATATTCATCAGGTTTGTTGTCATCCCAGCCTCAGGTTAAACTTCATCAGTTGAAAAAGGAGATGAAACAATGTGCTGTGCTTGCTCTTGTCTGTTGCTGCCGAGTCATCATCCCACCTTACCACAGTCTTTTCTAAGTGCTACTTTGTTTTTACAAAAGGTAGTTGAAATTGAAGTTTCAGTGCAGAATTCAGCTCTCAGTGGGTTTTAATATACTGAACATCTGTGAACACTGCAAAATAATAAAACAAGATAAATGATCTAAGAGCTGACAAAGAAATGTAATAGAAAGAGAGAGAGAGAAAGGAAAGAAAGAAAGAAAGAAAGAAAGAAAGAAAGAAAGAAAGAAAGAAAGAAAGAAAGAAAGAGCAGATAGACCTCAGTAGTAAGTTAGTTACAGGGATATTTCTGTAAATATAAAAATTATTAATTACCTCAGAGGCAAATAACTTATCATATGTTTTGCATGCTTGAAGGAAGGAAGGAAGGAAGGAAGGAAGGAAGGAAGGAAGGAAGGAAGGAAGGAAGGAAGGAAGGAAGGAAGGAAGGAAGGAAGGAAGAAAGAAAGAAAGAAAGAAAGAAAGAAAGAAAGAAAGAAAGAAAGAAAGAAAGAAAGAAAGAAAGAAAGAAAGAAAGAAAGAAAGAAAGAAAGAAAGAAAGAAAGAAAGAAAGAAAGAAAGAAAGAAAGAAAGAAAGAAAGAAAGAAAGAAAGAAAGAAAGAAAGAAAGAAAGAAAGAAAGAAAGAAAGAAAGAAAGAAAGAAAGAAAGAAAGAAAGAGCAGATAGACCTCAGTAGTAAGTTAGTTACAGGGATATTTCTGTAAATATAAAAATTATTAATTACCTCAGAGGCAAATAACTTATCATATGTTTTGCATGCTTCTGTGTCTGTCTTCAAAGGCAAAAGGCAGTGAATTATGCAAAGCTTTAAATATATTTATATTAATCTTTCCTGGCACCACAAAGACATCAAGTATTTTTTGTGTGGTGTTTGATTTAAATTTTTTTCTGAAATATGGAGTCTGAGATTTGCTTTTGCTTTTTTTTCATTTTAGATATTGATTCTTTCTACACTTTCTGTATCACTGCATTTCCTTACTCTGGTTTTCAATGATGCAAGCAGCACACATTTTATAAGAGCAGCCAGAGTTCATACTGGTTCCCAGGTGCTTCTTTTTGTCAAGATATTTAGACTTATATTGGTAGATGATTTAATATTTACAGATGATAGTGTCGGGGTATATTGTAGCTCATCGCAGCTCTGTCAGCAAACATGCTGCTACTGTTTGTAACATAAACAATAATTTTAGCCCTGAGAACAAATAGAAGCATTAGCCTGGAAATGGAAGTCGTCTGTGGCTGCAGCTGTGCTGTGAGGATAGGTGTAAACAGAAGGCAAAACTGAGCAGTGGCCAGGGGAAGTGAGTCGAAAATCCTTGGTCATATAAGGGCTGCCAATGGAAGCTGGATACTCCTCTTTTTTCCATTGTCCAGGCATGTTAGCGATTAACCAGAAGAAGCTGCTTTTAAAGCAAGATGTTAGTGGATGTTTGTACCTGAAGTAATCAAGTACAAAGGCTTTCAGAAGGGCTTTCAAAAATGTTTGACTCTTGCTAATCTGGGAGTCATTGACAATTGTCTTCCCTATGAGCATGACTTGTTTCTGTTGCTGTTGTGGTTGGGTGCTTTCCTGTGTCCCTTTCTGCTGTATGTCAAGAAGCTCATGTAGGTAAGACAGACTCACAGAACTACATCTTCAATATTTGCAGAAGTGTGGGATTGCACTGGAGTATGTATTTGGGCTTCTCTAAACACATGCAAAAACTATATTGAGATATAGTGCTTCTGGTGACTGATGAAGCAATTAAAATGTTTGATTATTACAATTTTTGTAATATATATGAAAATAAAAGTGATGTCATGAATGATCAGTGGGCTGAGATGGCAGCATGGTTTTCAGAGGCTTACCTGTGCATAGTACGTAAATGAGAAGCATTTTTCTACCGGTTCTTCTAAAGAGAATTTGTGTTGGCTTGGTTTGGTATTTGAATTTTTGGTAGTGGGGAAGGGCCCCAAGTGTGGCTCCTGTAAGAAGCAGAGAAGTTCCCCCTGCTCCAGAACTAGCCAAGGAGCCATTAGAGGGACAATAGATGGGCCTCTGCAATTAACATACGAAAGAACCAATGTAAGACATGAGCAGAGCCAGCAGTAAAAAAGAAGAGCTGAGCTGGAAAGGAAAATGGTAGTGCTGGGGTAAAGATCCCAGTGACTGGTGAGGAAGAAGGGGAAAAAGGTGCCCCAGCAGAAGTTTCTTTGCAACCTGAGGTGAGATGGCAGCTGTGCTCCTGCATTTGTGGAGGAACATGGTGCAACGTTCCCTGAAGGCGCCAGGAGGGGTGATTTTGGCCAGTGGACTTGGATTTCGTGGCCAGTGGACTCTGATTATGCAGCTTTGGAAGACCCTGGCGCCAGGGGAGGTGGCTGTTCCCAAACCAGCCTGTGACTGTGTGGGAAGCCCAGGCTGGAGCAGCTCCGGACCTCGTGGGAAGGACTCATGAAGGAGAGGTTCGTGGAGGACTCTCTGCCATGGGAGGGACCCCGTGGGGAAGCAGGGAAGGACTGTAAGGAATCCTTCTTCCTGAGGAGGAAGGAGCAGCAGGAACCACCAGCCTGTAAACTGATTCTAAACCCCATCCCCTGTCCCCCTGTGCCGCTGGGGGGAAGGAGGGAGAGAAACCGGGAACAGAGGGATTTGGGCCTGGGAAGAAGGGAGGGGTGGGGTAACATCTGCAAGCCCTGCTCTGCCTGTGTCTGTGTCCTCTGTGTGTGTTTGATTCGTGTGAAATTAAATTCTTATTTTTTCCCCAAGTTGAGTCTGTTTTGCCCGGGACCTTAATCAGTGAAGATCCCTCCTTGTCATTTGTCTTGACCCATGAGCTTCTAGTTGGGCTTTATCCTCCTCATTCCAGAGTGTGTGTGGGGGCAGCTGAGTGAGCAGCCATGGGGCTGGTGCTTTGTTGTCGTGTTGGGCCTAAACCACAACATATTGTGGTCTGATTAGGTGTACCTGTGACCATATGCACAGCTGGAATATAAGGTTAAACCTATTACTATGACAATGTTAGTTTACTGTCTTAATCTGTGTATTGAATATTAAGGAATACAGAACAAGGAATATGTTACTAGAAAATTATTTAGTAATTGTAAATCTTGTGGGTAATTAAGTGCCAGGAGTATATTATGAAAAGTTGTGTATATTTATGTTTTCATGCTTTAATAGTGGTTACCTTTAGTTATGGGGAAGAAGTTACAGAAGAAGGTTTTAATGTATTGGCATTTTAAAGCAGCATAAATACACTAAATCACACAGACTCACTCCCATAGTTTTTCTTCCCTCGTGCAGTATATCCGCAAAACATATCCCAGTCTCCTTGGGGTTTTTATTGCTTTATTTTGTTACTAGAAAGGCAAAAATGCATCCCTGTAGGATTTCAGGGGCGGTTTTTTTTGGTCAGACAGGAAAACAGAAGAGTAAAGGAGCAGTGAGAAATAGCTGAGGAAGTAGAGTATTGGATAGTTATGGGCAACAAAGTTTTGGTTGAGCACCTAGGGGCAAATTACGGTATCACTTTGTACTGGTATCTTTTCTTGAGGTTGTATGATGTACCATATTTTTGGTTTTTCATTTATGCAGGAACAGCTCCTGTTCCCTGCTCTTCTCACTGAATCTGCCTTAGCTTTGAGTAACTTTCCCTTTCTGCTTCTCAGAGGCAAGTACATGGAGGCCCTTTTCATCTCTTCCTTAACGTTGGGTAATCCTTCCTTTCTTTTTTTTTTTTTTTTTTTTTTTTTTTTTTTAAATGCAGCTCAGGATTGTTAACATTCCATCATGTAGAGTTTTGCTATCTGCCATGGAAACTTACTTGCAGTAACAACCAGTGCTGTATTAAAAAATGAACTGTGGAAGAGATGTTACAAAGTTCTTGAAAGATGCAGAAGCAGGGGTCTTTTAGAACGTAACCTTTTCGGTGCCTAAATATCTAAGTATACTTGCAAATCTTTCCCATGATACTGCCGCTTCATTAGGCTCATCATTATGACAAAATTAGACCTCTGGAGTAGACAAATGGGAATCTCAGTACTGGAACTAGAGGTTAGTCATTTACCATAAACACAGCAAGGGAGATGGACTAGGGTCTAACAAGCTATTGGTAGAGATCTTAACTTATTTAAGTGCTCTGGGTGTTCTGTATAGAAAAATACACTGTCTTTTGGCAACAAACCTTTTGATCGTCTTAACTATTCTGCCAGCAGTCCTGCTCAGTTGTAGGTTTTCTTCAGCAGTGAAATGTCATGCAAATATATGTGAAATTTGAATGAAATGAAATGAAATTAAGTGAAGGCATAGTCATATGGGAGAATGAGATGCCTACATGTCAGCATCCAAAACATAAGTCAGTGCACATGGAATATTTTAAAAGTTCTACCTGGAGTGCATAGTAAGTTTTTTGTAATAGAATTCATGCTTTAAAAGAAATTATCATATGTCTGGCTTTTGTCTGGACTCTGTAGTGAAGTACACATGCCTGAGATTGCCTGAGAGGCAGGAATTGCAGTCAGATCTGCTAATGAGCAATTTTTTTGAATCTGTACAGCACTTGCTTCTAGCTTTATTGGCAATGCTTAGTTATGGAGTGACATAGGAATTATTCAATGATAGTTTTATTTGATGCAAGTCTTATCTGAAGAGTTTTACAGACCTTTAGGAATACATTTGTGTTTGGATGAGTGTTCCTTAGCAAGGCAAACCAGTGGTTGGCAAATGTGCTTGCACTAGAGTAGACAGTCCTTTGAGATACCACAAAGTAGTAGGACAGCTCCAATTTGCTTCTCAGCTTCTGCTTTGGATCCATCTACAGACCTGTGTAGGAACTCTAGTCAGAATCACTGACAGGTAGTAAAATTGTAGAGGTGCCACTAAGGAGCTTCTTAGAGGACAGGTACCAACAGTAAGCTCTGAAAGTCAGGGTAAGGTAATTAAGTTGAGCATGCCTGGAAGCAAGAAAGAAAATCTTAGGGAAGAAATAACATGAAATAACCGGGATGCAAGAGAGTATCAATAACATAAAGTTCAATGCTTAAGCTAACTTCAGGAAGTGGAATCTTATTCTGTGGTTTGCCAAGCCAAGTGCCATGCTTCTCTTTCTCTGGCACTGAAGAAAATGTATTGCCTACCACAGGCCATTTGATTTGTTACTCTTGATATGTGTTGTTGGTTTAGCATTAATAGTTGCAGTCAAGCGAATCCCTCACACTTAGTAGGTATAAGGCAGTGATGAGAAAATCAAACCTTTTGATTAAACATCTTGTTGATAAACTACAAGTTTTTGATTGTGTTAGAATCTTGTGAAAAAAGGTTAAAAAAAAAAAAAAAAACAAGACCAAAAAACCATGATCTGTGTGTCACATATTTTGAAAATTACTCTATATTGAAGAAATAAATTGCTGGCAGCCTTCTTTTCGCAACCCACCATTACTAATACCACATTAGTTAGTTTAATTTACTAAAAGTAACTGCTTATAAATACCACAGAGGCTTGTTTGAATGATGAGAACAACGAAGAAAATATGGGAAGATTTCTGTGGCATTCAGAGTTTCTCACCCCCAACAGCTAAAGATGCTGCAGAACTGAGTAGGTGCAGCTGTTACAGAACTCTTGCTTCCCCTTCTTCTCCAACGTTGTCTGGGGTGACTTGTTCTGCCCCTACACTGTGTATGTAAGCTGATGACTTGCCAAAACAGGTAGCCTTTTGGTTTGGTGGTTTTTGTTTTTTTTTTCCCACTAGTTGCTCAGTTTTGAAAGATAGTGGTACACATCTGATCTATCTGATACAGAAATATTTGTCCTGTACTTGTGGAATGAACTATCCCAACTGGAGACCATGGTACTGTTAATTTTTGAGGATGTTGTGGAACAGTAAATGTTGTCACTTCCAGTACTGAGGTAGCTTTTAGGAAACATACCTTCTACTCAGCTGTCATAGAGATGATGGTGCCTGGGGCTTCAGAGAGCCAGCAGCAGCAAGAATAATTGATTTATTTCAATTTATCGTATTTCTTTATTGCTTTTTCTGATCATGTATTCCCAGGTACTTGTGCGACCCTGAAATAAAAACGTATAGCAACACATGCCCTTTAAGACAGCAGGTTGTTTTGGATTATAGCATTTTCATGATTATAGCTGAGAAATAACAACAGATCTTAACAGAAGGAGTGCAATTGAGGGCTCCTCCTGGTGTGTTTTGCATTTAGCAGAGCTGAAGGACAGGTAATTGTATAACCTCACACGCTGAGCTGGTGCATGTCCGCAGCCCAATGAGCAATTGTGCCACAGCTCTGTTATATGCAAGGTTTTGAAAATGTCATGGCTTAATTGCCATGGGAGATATAAACCTGAGTGTTTCTGCCCAGGTGACCACTTGTCTTGGTGTAACTGTTGCAGAATCAGGCCCATTACACAGACTCAGTGAGTCATTTTCCCAGTTTACCTGGGCATTTCTGTCTTCACAAATTAGCTTCCTAGAATTTAGGGCTTGTTTTGACTTTTATTCCCAGAGAAATTTAATCTTGTTTCCTAGACTTTAGGAGCACTGCTGGAAAGTCAAGCATCTGCTCTGTCTGTGGATGTGTTAATATTTTTTGTTTAGCTTTGTTGCTATTAATGGCTTCAAAGTGAATATTTAAATTGTATAGATACTCTAGGTGAAACAAGATTCTGGGTTAAAAATCTGACTGATGTTCTAAGCACCCAGTATGAAAGGGAGTTTTAGTTTTTGTTAAGTGTTGTTGATTTATTGCATATGTTCATTGCGTAATAGCTCTCATGACTGCAGCAACCAGAAAATTGGTTGCTGTATTTTTTGCATCTTTCCATAATTTCTTGAGGCATTCGTTTAATGTGTGTTGTTACCTGTTGGTGTGAAAATAGAATCTTGACAATGTTGGTTTTTTTCCTCTAATAAGAGAGGCTTACTTGAAACTGATATAGAAGAGGCCAGAATACAACCTGCAGTCTAGTGTCTGGGGACATGGGGACAGTGTTTCCGGGGACAGAAACATTTGCTGCTCCCTGGAATGCACTTCTTCTGAAAGGTGGTAGACTGGAGCATCAAATAATTACTGAGAATGGGCAAGAGAATAGGTAATTTGGTAAAAGGTGATGTAAAGGCAGCATTTGCTGCTGGGGAATATTTTTGCATCCCAGAAAGCAGGTGACAAGCTGAGTGAGCTTATCAGTCTTTAGTAGGACTGTAACTGCTTTTAAAGTGCTGGCTAAAAAACTCTTAAAAAAAATCTTTGAAACTGTGCCACCAAGTTCCTATTTTCATCTTGTGACGGAGTGTTTCACCTGTAATAATGATCCAAAATCAAAATCTACGGTATGAAGCTTAAATGATACAAGTTCTTGAACTAGTAGCTTTAATGAACATACATATTTTCAGTTCTGCATGTGGTTGAGTTAAAGCAGAATTTAATACTGTATTTTACACTTTCCCCCTAAAAGACAGAGTATAAAATATGGAGCCTGTATGTCAAGGCCAAGTGTTTCTGTTGGGAGTTTGCATTTGCTTTGTCCAATTTTCTAGTGATAATGCTATGGTGATTTGACTGAATTCTTGATGTTACACTTGCAGAAGTTTCTCCTTTTATATGCATTTGGTAAGGTACAGATTCAGGGAAAAAATGGTGATGTATAGTTAAACTATGTGAGTGTCTTTCGAGCTTGTTTACAGTTACTTTTATAGCATTTTCTTCTGCTTTGGATTAGGCTTAAATAATGATGTCAGCTTCACTGGTATTTCAGTTCTGTCTGTCAGATGCACAACCCTGGTTCCTACTGTGGCATATGGATGTGCTCCACTTCTCAGTTAATTAATGGTTTTCTCCTAAAAGCATGTGACCCCTGGTACTGTGTTGTTGCTGTAAGTTGCTTCCAGTAATTGCTGCTATTATCTGAAAGTTTCATACACAAGGAAAGGCCTGAATATCACTGCCTCTTTTTAACAAAATAAAGGATTTATTGAACAGCCTGAGGTTTGCTGTTGCTCTGACTGTGCATGTGTGTTAAAACGTGATGGTGTAACACAAATGTGTCTTCCAGGCTTTCAGCTCCCTTACAGACAAATCTTGGTCATAAAATTCACAGGAGCAACCAGATGACTGAGACCTGGAAATGTTTTTGTGGAGTCTATAAAGAGAAAACCTGCTCCTCAGTAACAGAAGAACATTATCGCTCTTGGAGTAACATATTACTAGCAGTGATGTTGTATTGCATTGTGGCTTAATTGTGTTTAATGGACTCCTGCAATCTTCACGATTCAGCTGCACACATCAAACCAAGGCACTTCTCGGTTCATCTGCTTGCAGAAAAACGCAACAGCTTTACATAACCTGTTTGGTAGAGTCCTGGAACCACCTCAGATATTCCTTCTCCCCTCACTCCTCTTATAGTTCATATTTCTCTTCTTGGTATAATAATGTCACAAATTAAAAACCAACAAAACAAAACAAGCAAAAACCAATCCAAGCAAACCCCCGCGCACCGAAACAAAAAAAATCCCAACCCAAACTAAAAAAAACCCACCCTGCCACTTCCCCATTACTGCCCTGTAAAAATATTCACACTCGGCTTACTTCTGTTTTCTGCTAGACAGTGAACAAACAGACCTCAGCAGGATTTTTTTGTCATGCATCCAAAAACATTCACCCTTTTAACAGCATGTGGGTGATGAGAGAGTTAGAAGTGATATGTCATGTCCCAGTTCAGAAAAATGCTGCCAAAGTCCTCCAGGAAAAAAAGGAAATAGGGACTTGACAATTCCAGTGCCTTTTAAAATCGAAATTGTATTTCTACTGGTGGGTGAATACTTGTGTTGCAGAAGATAGTGACAAAATCCGCATTAGAATTGAGTATGACTGGTTTTATCTGAAGTTTCTTAACACTATCTTCAATGTGTTATAAAAAAAAGCAACTGAAAAAGTTAACATTTTTAATACTGTCTGTTTGCTTTTAATTAGATAACATCTGTTTCTTAAAAGCATCTACTGAAGGTAGCGGTTTTAAGAATAATACTTCCCTGAAGTAAGCTTGTAGCTCAACCTTTTTCTTAATATTTGCATTTTAATATATGAAATTCAATTATTTATAACAAAAAAATGTGTGAACTATCTAGCCTGGCAGTCTGAAACAACTGTACCTGCACTGCATCAGTACCATTAAAATCAGTAACATGCAAGCTCAAAGCATGAATGTTATCTCTTAGTTGTACAACAGTTGCCTTTTGTCTTTTTACCGATTAACTTTAAAACTAGTTTCTAGCTGAGTCACATCACAGCCCAGCTTGTCTCACCAGGAGACGCTGTGCCCTGAGCCGGTTCCCCCCAGTGACCAATATAGCTTTGAAAGCTTGAAGGATGGGGAAGCGCAACTGAGACTGATGGGCAGATGATGCCACGTGCAGAGAAATCTGAAATGGAGACAGGAATTTTTTTTCCTCCAACTGATCTTTTTCCTTTAACAGACCTCCCTGATAGTGACTTCTTTGCTAAGTGGTTTTACCAAGTTCAGTCACTTTGTATCTACTTGAAGGGTGGCCCAGTGGATCTCAGTTTCCTTTTATGGTTCACCTGAGCCTGCCACAAGCCAATGGTAGAGGGAAGTCCATGGTTCTGCAGGAACTGCTATGTATTTCAGTGTGTTTGAAATCATTTTGGTGTGGGAGAAATGTCATTAGGCTTCTCACGCTGCAAACCTTGACTCAGTCCCCCACCTAACCCATGCAATTTCCATAGCAACACTTTCATTAGAAAACAGTAATAACAGAAATCCTGGAACAATTGGGTTGCATTGTTGGAGCTGCAAGGATATCAATACAACTCTTTTTAAAACACATCCAATTACAAAATTGGGGTGGTGCTCTGAGGGGGTGTGTTTGTGCTAATTTTGAAGAGATTGTCAACCATTTTAAGTATACTTAAGGGAGAGGGACTTCTCTGAAGGTTTATATTGAATATAGTTTTTTACTCTATAGAATAGTTATACTGCGTTATGAATTGGATTGCTGTATTTGTTCTCTTGTGGTGGGGAAAACAAAAGGTTAGTATATATATGTTAATTTCTTCTTCCATTTCACCTAACTTTAGAGATTTTCAAGTTGGACATTGAAGTCTTATCTAGCTACAGCAGTAGAAGAAGACACCTCTGTAGGGTCATTCATCTGATGTATTTTAGTTGTCTATTTTACAGTGACACTACATACTCTGTGAAGGTATTATATTCTCTCCACTCATGAGTAACAGGCTTAGAATTAGATGTACAACTCACCTACAATGAGAGGTAGGTGAATCTTAGGATGAAGTCCCAACAGAGCTGGTTTAGCAAACCCTGTTGTTGACATTGCTAAACTAACAAGTTTTGCTCTGAGCTAAAGTTTTAGGGTATGATCAGAGAATTGGTTCACCTCTCAGGGCAAAGGAATGGTATCCCCAGTTGGGGTGAACAGGAGCAATCAACAGCTGCAATTAAGGAGGCAGCCAACATCTCTCTTATGGTCTGTCATGACTTGACACCTTTCACAGTGCATGCAAGGCCCGTTTTCTTTCCTCCCTTGCCAGATCTGCAGACACTTTGTTCAGTGCCTTCAAGGTTGAGAGAGCTGGGGCTGTTTATCCTGGAGAGGAGAAGACCTTATTGATGTCTGTCAGTGTCTAAAGGGTGGGTGTAAGGAGGATGGAGCCAGACTATTTTCACTAGTGCCTGGTGACAGGACAAAGGGCACAAGCTGGAACACAGGAAGTTCCACCTGAACATGAGGAAAAACTTCTTTACTGTGGGGGTGACAAAGCACCGGAGCAGGCTACCCAGAAAGCCTGTGGAGTCTTCTCTGGAGATATTCAAAATCCACTTGGATGCAGTCCTGCCTAATGTGCTCTAGGCAATACTGCTTTAGCAGAGGGGTTGGACCAGATGATCTCCATAGGTCCCTCCTATATCTGTCTCATGGTTCTGTGATTCTGTGATTCTACACAGCCCTTAGAGGAGCAGAGAAGAGTCAGGCATGCTCTGCTGCACAGTTGTTGAGGTCTTGGTGCCATCGCTTCAGGTGCAGTATGCTTTGCAGTCACTGGTTTAGCTCCTTTGGTTAGCTCCTGTGTACACATGTGGCAAGTTCTCTAGCTGCCTGGTTCGTTTAAGAACTGACTGCACAAACTAGGAGTTTTCTTCATAAATTTACAAGCAAGAAAAAAACTTACTAGATTAGAAAGTATCTGCTGTCCTCACTGCAGAATTGCTGCCCTATATGGTTTAAACTTTACATCAACCTGTCAAGTTACCTTTTAAAGTCGCAGTGTACTATTTAGATCATAGGTGACTACCAGTGAAAACACAGACTGTAATAATACTCTGCAATAAGTGGCAATATTAGCAAAAGGGGATATGGCGAGAGAAGACCAAGACTGCAGTGTTTCTGTCTAAACTGCGGGTTAGTTGTCCCAGTTGGTCAGTTTTTCTTTACTAACACTTTTTGTATGCACAACTTGGTTACTCTGACTACTTTTCCTATAAGCTCTGTTACCTTAAGAAAATTAATACTGCTGTATTACCCAGGTTGCTGTAGTGTAAGAAAAAGAGATATTCCTTGGCTGTAGAGCTCTTCACACAACTCTGCTCAAATGCTCTAAACATTAGCTTGCATGTGGGGTCCAGAAGCACCTTCTCCTGCAGACCAAAGGTTTTCACTGCTGGAGCTGTTGTCCTGCATTAGATCAGAGTGAGGAATTAGTTGGTACGTAGAGTCCATGCCTCTTGTAGGCTTGGTACTCTCCACTTAGGTATTTCTTTAGGGAAAGTTTTGGAAGGAGAGGGAGAGCAGTGAGATAACCATGAGACTAATGTGAATAAATGCAGACTATTGCTATGTTTTCTATACAGTAATAAAAAAACTGGATGGTGTGGGATGGGGAAGTATTCATACAGTTCTATTATTAACATCCAGAATTGTGTTTATTTCTTACTCTCTAAGCAATCTTTAAAATGTTCTCTAAGGGTCACACAGTATTGATTATTCATCAGGCAATGTCAGCACATCAGTTGCTACTCGATGTTAGAAATCGTAGTGGTAATGTTGTCTTCAGGAAAAATAGCCAACCTCTTTTGCACAATAAAAGAAACACTCAATATGGAAGATATTTATTTTATTTAAGTTCTGTATGCAGCTGCATAAAGTTGTTGGTTTAAAACCATTTTTGTTTAGATGGTGAAGAATGTCACCTGTAGGTGGCAAAAAGAGTCAATTTGAGCGAGTTTGGTCACATTCCATTAAGATGTTAATGTTAACATTCAGAAAGCTGCCACTCATGCAGGATTGCAGTGGCTGTGAAAAATATTGTCAGAAAGCCAAATTTAATGGCTTGCCTTTTCCCTTCTTTCTGTGGTTTCAATTAATAGATTAGAAAAAAACCAACAACTTCTGTAACTTTTTTATTACTGTTCACGTTAGAGCAGGATTATCGATACATGTTGCAGGGGAGATAATAGACTGACCATAAGATACAATTCTGTAATTTCTGTAATTAATGTCACATTAAGGCTGTTCTTGGACAGTGTTTACACAACTGATTTTGTTGTGTATTGAGCATGTTTAACAGTTAAGAGAAACAGTATAAGAGAAAGTACATTTACTTGTGTTTATATATGTTTGTATGGATTAATGTCTATAAATAAAATGAAATAGTATGGTTTATACATTGCACATCATCTAGAGAAGAAGGAGTAATTAGTGAATCCTGTATTTTGAATTATTTCTATCTTCCTACCTTCTCCTCCTCCATGACATTCCAACATGATTGTTATTCATGTCAGTAAGTTGTCTCTCAGCTAACAGAACCTGAGCAGCAAGCTTTGGCAACTTAATTTAGCGAGCTTCTCTCACCTACTCTGCTACAAATCATGTGACTATAATTATATATAATTGAGTTGATCTGGCAAACAAAACTCTGGACCTGAATATTTTCATTTATTTACCTGTCTTAAAACTGTGATCGCAGAAGGATCAGGTGAAGTGTCTTATTCAAAACTATAAATTCAAGCCTCTCTCCTGTCATGCATCCAAAGATGCACCAGCTTTTTAAGGGAGCCTGAACATCCAAGCTGAAGAGTAATGTGGCTGGTAGCATGATTTCCAGTAGCCACACTAACCCAATGATATACCTAACTTTTGGAATCCTCCGTGAAGGGTTTTCCTTCTGTTTACTATAATCTTATATTAGTGGATAAATACACAACTTACAAATATGTGTGTATATACACATATACATACATATATAAATTTATATCTGTATGTGTATATATCTATGTAAAAGAATATATATATTTAAAATGTTATTGAGATATTTGTACACCTGTTAAAGAATTATGGAGAAAATTATACAAGACAAAATAATCAGTTGAGAGCTTATTTCCAAATCAACAAAAGCCACAAGGTTTTCTATCTCCTACCCATCTCTCCAGTTTCTGGATTTGCCTACACCATACTCATAGAGCATTAGCCTAGAAAAGAAATTGTAGCAAATACATCTGGCAAGATCCCCTGGGTAAAGTTGGTCCATCCTATCACTAAGAAGCACAAGCTCTTAGTTAATTTTTTTAAATAACATTACAGAAAGGAAAAAGTCCCCACAATTTATTTTAATTTATTAATTGCATGACATTATGAAAATAGTTAGAAGAAAAAATATGTAGCAGAAATCTTTTATCTGCCTTCTTTTTGTAAATTCTAGACAGAATACAGTAAGTATTACAAACATTCAGATTCTTTTAATAGTGTCAAGGAATTAAATTTCATATTTAGTAATTTCTCCTGGTTTATATTTGGCATGAAATTTTCTTTTAATTGTACAATTTCCCTGTTTCCTTCATTTCCACCAGGAGAGAGAAACAGAAGAAGAAGATGTCAGGTGGCTTTCAGTTATATGCCTCAAAACGAAGATGAACTGGAATTAAAAGTTGGTGACATCATTGAAGTTGTGGGAGAGGTAAGCAGATCTTTAATGGAATGTACACACATGCAGTTCTAACATATCTTGTGCATGTTAAACTCTTAGATACAGAGTATTTTAAGAAATAATTTAAACCAGACATTGTTCTTCTCTGGCATACTGGTGTGGCTGGTTTGGGTTACTGTTGGCAAGCAGGGGATATGGTTTGCATATGGATTTCCTGAGGGTGGTTTTTTTTTCTTGTGGCACTTCTGCTGGTTTTACTCAATCACTTGATGCTTCTGAGTTATGTTCAGGGAAAAAGCTCAAAGTTTGTGCTACGGGGCTTTTGATTTTATATCTCTGAAAAACCAAGATTATGGCAGAAAAAGCTTTTCCCAATTACAATAAGCCAGCCACAGGGAAGAATTATCTTTATGAAGTTGAACACATTTAAGAAATTTACTTGAAGCTCTCTGGAGTTCAGCCATTACATCCACCTTTTGTCATCTTTGCCTGCAAATTTTAACAATTTTAGTCTAACAGCTTAAAAAACCAAAACCAAAACAACAAATAAAGACACACCAACAAATTTTTTAGAGACTCAATATGCACTTACTTTGGGTGGAAATGGATGGGGAACGTGAATGCGTATCTTTTTAAAAGATTGCAAGCAAATTCTGGAGATACAAGAACTTTTTTGCTTCGGTGAATCTTATTGAAGGATCAAGGAATGCTGTTTGCTCCCAATACTCTCAGTTTTGTTCCATTCAAGATTTTAGATGTATCTTCTTGAGTTTAATAGCATGAGGTCCAGAAGTAAAAATGTTAACACAAATCCTTTTAAGTAGAATGCATTCAAACAAATTTAATCTTTATTTACTTAGCTTTAAAAAGATCTAAGGCCTCAAGAAGCCAATAAAAGGTATATTTCAGCTTGTATAATTTATTTGTAGAAGTTTTTTCCTTGTGACTCAGCTAATAAGTCAACATTTATTTTCTTGTCAAGGATATATGATTATTTTTCTTTTTCCTGCATCGAAGAAGTCAGTTCTAAAAGAATAAAAATTCTGCTGCAATCTACATGACATCCAGTGTTGTCTTAGAAGAGATTAAATTCTCACATATAAGAAGCTTAGTTCAATCAGATATGATGTCACTTAACTAACTTTATTCTACGTGCAGAATTGTAATGGGGGATGTCGAGGTTGTAAGATATTTAAGAGCATATTTTGAAAACAGTGTAAACTCAATATTATAATGACTTTCACATGAACTGTTTTCATTGTGCAATTTGAAGTATATTTGACCTCACATGGTCACACAAGTATCTTCCATCAGTTGCCTTACTTAAAACTTTTAAGTCTGTGTCTTCCAAGAGTAAAGTGATGGAATAAAACCCCTTCCTAGAATTCAGCCAACACATTAACTCTACCGAATTAATTGTATGATTAAGTAATTTAGATGAGATACTAGAATTTTTCTTTTGAAAAAAGAACTTTATTTAATGCAGAAAGCTTCACCAACCAATGTACAGCTATCTTTGTTTACATTTCTGCTTGTAGGTGATGCTGTATAAAAAGTAATTACATTGAAATAGGATTCACAGTGTTTGTCATTATATGATGCTCCTTATTTCAAAGTAGAAATGTTTGACGTGAAGGACTAATTATTTAAGAAATATGTCTTCCTCAGTTGTGAAAATTGAGGTATTTTTGCAAGGGCCAAATTCATGCTGTGTTATTGTAAAAAAAACACCCCAAAACAACAGCAAAAAACTCCTCCCACATAGGCAACAACTGTTGAGGAAATTCTTGCAAAATATCAATTTTGTTTATCCTTACTAAAGGTGGAAAACTGTATTATAGCATCTAATCATTATTTGCAGTGGTTCAGTGGATAATTGGAATATTATCGGTCATTCACTTTCCAGTTCCAGTTGCTTCTTTCTCTTACTCCATCTTTTTATTCATGAGTAGGTCTCAGATTCCCACAGGTAGGATTTTATTGTATCCACCTAAGAAAGTTGCATCAATTGAATTAAATAATTTTTGAAATGACGTAGATTAATATTTTCTGATTTTTGTGTTCTTCTCTTTAGTTGAAAATAAATTGATTCCTAATTGACTTACAGCAAACTAAAATGGATATTGTTTAGATCAAAAAATTGTCTATGATCTTTAAGTGGGTATTTAGGAGTAAATGTGTTTAAGATGTCACTTATGGTTAACATGATAACAGCAAGTGTGAGTTCTGAGATGCTCGGCTTGTCATCAGACGGATATCTTTGGAGGCTGTGTATGTTCAGAAATCACAGTTCCTTCCTATTTGTTCCAGATAGTTAGAAATCAATTATAATAAGGTCAGACATTCATCACAACAGATTAAAAGACTTGTTCTTAAACTAGAGGTTTCCATAACTACACAGACACTAATACCCATGAGACATTAATTAACAGACTTAAATGAAAAGTACATTTGAAACTAACAAAAGAAGCATTTTCATCATTGTTTATGTTCACGTTTAATGTGATTGATAGCTTTTTGTTTGTCATTTTCCTAGCTCATTAGCTGTAACTCTAATTACACTTGTCCCAAAATATAACTGTAAGTAATTGCCAGATTAAATGCAGATATCTGAATTCCTAATTACTTTTTACCCTTAGACTTCCATGGGATGCCAGATAATTAACTTGTAGCATCAGAGTAAGGACATTTTACATGTCATTCAGTGGTTCTGATCCTGCTTTCATTTGGGATTATTCTGTCGTTGTGCTGCTATGTACCTTCTGGCCTCATCCTGCTGAGAAGTCCGCTTTTAGGCAATGCGCAGCACATGGAGTTAAGCTCACAACTAAGTCTTTGACTACAACAGGCTGTAATACCACTGAGCTTATTCTTTAACTTTTAGGTGACATTGCCATATGTCAGGATCAAATCCTACAAGTAACTCTTTTGAAAATATAAACATGCAGGCTGAATTTTTAAAAATATGGTGCTCCTTTAGAGCAAGGTTGGCAGGGTTTTTTGTTGTTGCTGTTACCAGATAAAGTGGTTCACCTCATTTCCAAGAACAGGATAAACACTGGGGATTGAGCTGAACTTCCCTTACAGTAACTTATTTTGACAGCTGTAGAGTGGAAAAAGGGGAATATTTAGTAATGGCAAGGGGATAGTCTGTGCCACAAGTACAGAACTGTGCAATGCTGCAAGAAAACAGTTGGGAATTAATGCTGGGCTTCCATGTCCCTAGGTTACTTTTCTGTGAAATCTGGTGGTAATATGTCTTTCCTGGTCCTCTTCCAACAGGTGGTTCATGAGGACTTGTTTGGCCTGGTCCTTTTTTGGTTAGTTTGTGTGGTAGGAGGCTTTTTTCTGTTAACTAAAAGGGTGCAAATACCTCTGACTCTAATAGGGTCATCCCAATTCTATGTGATTGCTTTCTCTGCCCCTCAGCTTCTTGAAAGATCATGTTTAAAAAAAAATAACAAAAACCCAAACCACAAAAAATAAATAAATTTCCTGAGCACATTTTGATATCGTAAAATAAAAAACTCTGAAACTGAGAAGATTTGCTAATACAAAGTACTTGTGCAGTTTTCAATTCTTCCCTTCTGCATCAGAGTCCAGATGTGGAGCAGCAGAAGCCCAAGGGCTGGTTGGTGACTCATGGGTATGACTCTGAGTGCACTCCCAGAATAAGCCATCAAGTGGCACTGTAGGCACCGTCTTCTGTTGAGGTCTTGTTTCCAAAATTTCTTTTCCCATTGGCATTGAATATAATTTGTTTATTTTGCCACTTGGGAATCTGTGGTTTTCATTTACTTTCAACATACAATTGCTTCTGTTCGTCAAGCTTAAGATCTTCCATTAGAATTTATTTTAAAAATGAGGTTTTTCTGTTGCTTTTTGTGCTCTAGTTCTCTATAAGCAAAATAAAATTTGTTGACCTTGGGCTTCTCTCCTTCCTGTTGCCTGCCTCTGGCATTGCTTTTCTCCCTAGGACTGTTTTAGTTTTATCAGCCCAGAAAGACTGTTGTGATCCATGGAGACTTTCTTCCACCTGAAACCTTTCCTGACTCAAAGCCTCCCTCATTTGTGCCAGTGGAGCTGGAGTAGTTTGTCAGCCAAACGGGCAAAGCTACAGGTTTTAGAAAAGTTTGTGGAACAGGCAGATACAGGAGTTTATTGGAAACACACTTTATCCTGTTAATTATCTGACAAGGTGTAAACAAGCAGTTGTGGCAGTCCAGGTGTTCTGGCAAGGAACAGCTGTTATTTTGCCTCAGCATTACCTGCTCTTTTGAGGAGTTAGAGGGATGGCTGCCCTGTTCCCTCAAGGGAAGCTGCTTCTAGGCTTGTGGATCAGGCTGATAATCCCTCTGATATGTCTCTCTGTTAAGGGGGATGCTCCACATTGTGATGGCATGAAGAGAAAACCTAAAGAAAATTTAAAAGTAACATTTCCTCATTTTTGGAATATATTAATTTTGTAGTCCTGATTACCTACTGAGGTAGTTTTGTTTCTTTGGCTGCTTTACAGAATGAAACTGCATTCTCAGCATGTCATAGAACTGTTGAGTTTGCCTAAAGGCTTGAACTACTGTAATTTAATTTATTTATATATTTTCACTTTAAACATGGAAATAGGCTGATATAAATAAATTGTTGTTGATTTCTATGCAGCTTAATGTTCTAGCACCTGTACACCCTTTAGAGAACTGTTTGTGTCTATGAATGCCTGACCCATATAACTCTGTTATTCTCCTGTCTGTCTACTTCCATGGCATCTATTTTCAGCAATTAATTATTATTTCTTATTTATATTATTATTTGTAATTAAACTACTACAACCTCTTACTGTCGTTCTAGTGTGGGTTGTTACTGTGTGCTATCATCTCACAATTTGACTAAAAACTCACTTTCCGACAAAGTAAGCTAGTGTATTTTGAATTATTTTAATCTGTATGTGATTTATAGTTTCCAAAAACTATAAACCTAATTTACATCAAAAAAGTCTTATTGAGTAATTCAATTAAAAAAACAAACAAAAGTATTATTTCTTCATTTAAAATGTAAAACAAACCAACCAAACAACAACTCCAAAGCCCAGTGATCTTGGAAGAACATTTGAATATTGCATAATTAGCTAGGTTAGATTTCCTTTTATATCCCAAAGGTAAGACTTCTCAATGAGATGCATTTCTCTAGAGGTGATGCACTATTCTCTGCTGATACTGTGGTGCATATCTCATTCAGTCACATTCAGGCCCTGGACTGCTGATAGGTGTCAGCTATAGCATCTGTCCCTGCTGCACCCCTAACACTGACCAAGTTGCAGTTTTGTCCATGTGTTGTTACCTCCTTAAATATACTAAATGGAGTAATGAAGTATCCTCAGTCACTTTGCTGTATGTTGTTGCTTCAAATGTGGTGTGACAGCAGTCCTGGCAGCCTAGAGGCTGGGCAAGATGAGGACGTGCTATGCCCCTTTGAAAGGCACTGAACAGATATAACACATTGAAAACACATCTTGAAAATATCTCTAGCTGTAGCCGCTTACATTTGGCGTATTGGATAGATTCTCCTTCCAACCTAAACCTAAAAACTTCATTTTCAGGCTGAACTTACAATTGGTGTGTAAGTTATTATAAAAAGTCAAATTTCTTTTCTTGTGTAGGGACATGGTTTACTGAATGAAATCTTTCTCTTTTTATTTCCTTTGGTTCAGCATCTGAATGCTGGGCATAAATTAGGACCTAGATGTATATATAAATCCTGAAAGCACTTTGTTATATTAGTATAGTAACAAATTTTATTAAATGCCATCTCCAGAGGGATTACCCCCATGAATAATGGATTTTCATTTGTAAGGTTTTATTGGCTAGGAATTATTGGAACATTTCAAACCATATGGCAATGGATTGTCCTAATTTAGGATAACTAAATCCTTGGGGGTTACTTTAGTGTCTTTGTTTTTATATGGATTAATCTCTAGCTGGTATGTTTTGAGGTTTAAACGTAGCTCTAGTGTTTGAAAATACTTAAAACTTGTGATGTTTTTGATGAAAATTTCCTATAAATCTTTGGGAAGGACCAGTTTGACCTGAATGTCTGATGTCTTACTATCACCATTTTGTATTTTACTGTAGAAAAAAATCTGGGTTTTTTTTAGATTTTTCTGAAGTTGTAAAATTGTTGAATATGACATGGCATTTTCAGATTATTCATTCTTATATTAACTGGAAAGCTTGTAATAAGTTAATGAATGCTGTGAGCATATTAATGTCCAATTTAGATTTATCTGTCTAAAGATCTTTCTATGCTTTTTCTGTACAAGTACATAGCAATCCATAAACATAAACATGTCACATAAAGAGTGCTAATATTAACTTGTAAGAAAACTGTGAAGTTTTACCCTGGAAGAATTAAGCAGGAGAAAATTATTTAAGGTAAAGATGGAATTGAGTGATATTGGACACTTTTTTTCTGTCAAGTAATTCTCAGCATCTTGTAAAGCAGGGATCTTAAGAACTGTTAAATACCCCTGCAATTACTCTTCTGGTCAATCAGCTAATGCAGCTATGGTATAATGTTTAGCTTTAATCAGTAGAACCATCTGGAAATAGTGCATTAGAAAAATTGAAATATTTCATAGCTCAAAGTGTCTTGGTTGGCCATGTTGTGTATTTTCTGTATAATGGGACATAACATACAGATATTTGGGATACAATCTGTAGGGTTGTACTAAGTGTTGTGGACCCTGCAGTTTCAATTTCTATATAGTTTTTTAATTTGTCTGGAGAAAAAAAGGTGAATATATTACCTTTTAGAGACTTTAAAACTGTCATGCAAAAAGCCTGCACTCCACTGAAGTTGTCACATGATTTGTATGAATTCTACCCTCTGAAGCAGCAGTGAGATAACAGCTGTATTCCCAAAGTTGTGCTTGACCTCACTGATACTATTGATGCATTTAAAAAAATAAAAATAAAAATAGTCATGGACAGGTACTGAGATTAAATGAAAGTGGCTGTGCTGGTCTGGACTGTTTCATTGTACTTGAAACCAAGTTGAAAGAAATTCAACCATTCCTCTATAGTTGGAGGAAATATTTACTTGTATTATATAATTACACATGTTGAAGAACAGGTTTAGTTTCTAAGAACCTGAGGTTTTCACAGATAAGTGATATGAAGCAGACTTTTTTATTTCTCTAATAATTAATTAGTACCATTTAAGATGTGGAGTTCTGAACACCTTCAACTTGTAAAGATACCTTTCTATTTTCATTGTTTTGGTTTTGGGGGCAGGAAAGAAATAGGTCAAACATTATGGTGATTGATGTGTAACAGACTGACAATTGTCTTCCCCTGTTATTTTTTTGGTGAATGGTCAGTGTCTGACACATTAAAAATATTTCTCTGTCAAGGGTATGTTTAGCTGATGCATATAATAAGTAATTTCTGGCTGTCCCGTTATAACCTAAAGGCATCTGGTTTCTAAGGACTGTCATTTCATTCCCTGACACTGCCATTCAATCCTAAATGGATTATTCAGGAGGGAATACTGTAATTCTAAGTGATATGTTCTCCTGGGATTGGTCTAGGAAGTGTCTCTCCTCCTGACCATATCATCATGATGTATTTCAGTCACTAATTGTAAATCTAGAGTCAAATATGCATTAGTACTGTTCTTTGTTCTCCATAGAGTTCTTAACACATTAATGATGTGGCAGCATTCTTAATTTTTAAAATAGAGACTTTCTGAATTTGACGGGGAAGACAGGAATATTCACATGATTTAGATTAAGATAGCTGGTTTGGATTCTTTGAATAGCCCTTTGCATGCATTTCTCTTTCACCTTTGACTACTTAGATAATTTAAACTCTTATAATCTGTTAATCACATATATTAAGAAGATGGTCATGAATAGGACTATGGTGTGTGCTGAAAATTTAGTGATGAAACTGACAACCATAAAAATTGAAATGTGGAGACACAGTGTGCTCTCTAGTTCTTTTATCCTTCTATTTAATGTTCATCCATGCTTCTGACTGCTGTCAACACTGCTGACAACACTGCTGACATTTACAGATGGCTGCATGCATCTTATGCATCTTTCTTGGTTTTACTTAAAAAAAAATACTTAACATGAATACAAACTGTTCAAAATCATTACTGTCATTATGACTGAAAGTGATGTTTGTAAAGTTTTACTTAGGTTAAACCACCCCTTTTTGTTCTTGTTTTTGTCTTGGTGCAGGTAGAAGAGGGCTGGTGGGAAGGTATACTCAATGGAAAGACTGGCATGTTTCCTTCCAACTTCATAAAGGAATTGTCTGATTCTGATGATATTGGAGTATCACAGGAAGAACAAGTAAAGTCAAGTAAGGAAGAAAATATTCATGTTCTGTATGTCTGTCTCTGTCTTTACCCACTAATGCATTGATAGAGTAGCACTTTCATATCTCTTGTTTGGATGTGTTTTTGAATGCCATGTTCTTAACTTATGCTGTGAAAGGGTCAGGTGATGATAAGTGTGTACTTAAAAAGCTACCTGAGTTTTCATGTTGGCATCACTCCCTGAGCTGTGTTAAGCCTTGTGAGCTGCAACAGACCGAGAACAGAGAAGGCAATGATGATATTTTATTCTGTATTTCAAAATAAACGACAATTTTTTTTGGTCTTTAGATGTGGAAACTGACCAAAGTAACCAAACATCTACAAAGTGGCTGTGCTTATTTAAATGAGGGATTAAAGTGCCATGCCTTCTATAATGACTCCAGTAGATTTAAGGCTTCATAATTATTGGTGTGGGATATGCGGCACTTTTTCCCTCCAGGTGCTGAGCATGTTACTATCACCTTCGTCACCCACTGCTCCAGCAGCCAAAGGGAAAAAGGCCAGAAGTGGGACATGGACTTTGTTCTCTCACTTAGAGTGGGCCAGTACTGCTGCAGGTGAAAAGCATGTTTGGTAACTAAATTTGCAATAGTATAAGCATGGTAGTGAGTTGTCCTATTTATAACTTCCATTGGAGAATAACCTGAACAAAAAGTATGTTGTTATATGAAGTGGGCATTTGTTGGTCTTCATATTTTTTTCTGTTCTTCAAACAGATATTCTTGTTATTTCTTTATTTAGTGGTCAATTCTGAATCTTTAGTGAAAAGGAAAAAAGTCAACAGTATTTGTGTATTTCAGGTTCATTCCACAATGCCTGCCAGGGTCTTCCTATTTTCAGCACTACAGATATTAATTGTTATGTAGTGTTCTTCTGAGATCTCTGAACAAGCAAGAGTGAAAGGATTGCCAAGATCTTTGTAAGCTCATTTCAGCTGAAGTTTACCAAAGCCTTTCTAGTTTACTATCACTAAAACGTAGAAAGTTATAAACCTGTTTGGGTTTGTTTCTTCTCATTTTTCCATGCAAGGCAAATTTTTCTTTATTCCATTAAATGGAAATAAGTTCCTAAAAAAAACAACCTTTGCAATGATGAAAATTTTTCATATTGATTTTGTAATGGAATGTTCATGTGTAGCGGTGCCTAGTGACTTGGTCTTGCAGTCAGTGCTGCTGAAGATATCTGCAGGTAATGTTCCTTCAGACTGGAATAAAAATATTTTAAAGGAAATTAACAATTTTAGTGTGATGGAAAGGGAAGAGGGACATTAATTGAAGTTGCACATTTCAGTAAGATTGAAAGCTGCTTTCTCTAACCTGTATATGCTATCATTAATTTCATTCATTATAAACACAGTGAGTCTTGGAAGAACTGATCACATAGATGTAGTTTCAGCCCTGGATTCTGTAGTGTTTGTTACTCTATAAATGAAAAAGGTAAGTGATACTGTTCAGGGTGGAATATTCCAGTTTTATCTGTATGAATGAATGAATGAGTATTCCTTCCCCAGGTCACTTGGAAATACTTACTTTATAATGAACATCCTAAAATTGTCTTTTAACAAAAATATACATGGGAGTGCCACAAAGCATTAACTTGTTTCCTTGACATACATCATAGCACATGCTTACTTCAAGCTCAGGTCTGTGTGTGCTGGTTCTGTCAGTGGAACCTAAAACCTGTGGTACTTGTATTGAGAAGATGTTGGTTACACGGTATCATTTTTGTCTCTTTAACTAAATTGGAGATAATTACAGCAGAGCGATGGGTGTTCTACTTTCTTGTATGTAATTTAACTCTGGAGCTACTTTCTGACTAGCTAAGATGATGTGTTAATTAGGAGCTATTTTCTTAATAGCAAAACACCTGTAAAACAGAAGAACACTGTAAACCTCCTAAGAGAGACACAGAGACCCAAGGAATGGTGAAACTCTTATGGGGGTTTTAATGTTTTGTTTGGTTGTTGTTGTTTTAAATTATTTTTCTTAAAGTAAAAGCCATCCATTTAAGAACTGCATTCCCCTAGCATAATTACGGGAAATATGAGACCTGCATGGTTAAAGAAGGAACTACTGGGCAAACTTAAGTGGAAAAGGAAAATCTACAGATCATGGAAGGAGGGGCTGGTCACGTGGGAGGAATATAGGACTGTTGTCAGAGGATGTAGGGAGGCAATTAGGAAAGCTAAGGCCTCCTTGGAACTTAACCTTGCAAGTCAGGTTAAGGATAATAGAAAGGGCTTTTTCAAATACATAGCTAGCAAAACTAGCACTAGAGGCAATATTGGCCCATTGAGGAATGAGGTGGGAGCCCTGGTGACAGAGGATATAAAGAAGGCAGAGGTGCTGAATGCCTTCTTTGCCTCTGTCTTCACTCCTGCAGGGTCTCCCTATGAGCCCCAGATTCATATAGCCCCAGAAGAAGTCAAGATAGAGGAAGAGTTTGACATGGTAGATGAGGATTGGGTTAGGGATCAGTTGAGTAATCTGGACATCCATAAATCAATGGGTCCAGATGGAATGCACCCAAGGGTGCTGAGGGAGCTGGCGGAGGTCATTGCTAGGCCACTCTCCATCATCTTCAGTAAGTCATGGGCAACAGGTGAGGTGCCTGAGGACTGGAGGATAGCAAATGTCACTCCAGTCTACAAGAAGGGCAAGAAGGAGGACCCGGGTAACTATAGACCGGTCAGCCTCATCTCCATCCCTGGAAAGGTGATGGAACAACTTGTTCTTGGCACTATCTCCAGGCACATCAAGGACATGGGGGTCATCAAGAGCAGTCAACATGGTTTTATCAAGGGTAAATCATGTTTGACTAACCTCATAGCCTTCTATGAGGAAATTACTAGGTGGATAGATGATGGTAGAGCGGTAGATGTGGTTTATCTTGATTTCAGTAAAGCATTTGACACCGTCTCCCACAGCATCCTTGTAGAAAAGTTGATCAGGTATGGGTTTGGTGATCAGGAAGTGAGGTGGATTAGGAACTGGTTGAAAGGAAGGAGTCAGAGAGTTGTAGTCAATGGGGCAGAATCTGGTTGGAGGTGTGTGACTAGTGGAGTCCCACAGGGGTCGGTACTGGGACCGGTGTTGTTCAACATCTTCATCAACGACCTGGATGAGGGTATAGAATGTACCCTCAGCAAGTTTGCTGATGACACTAAGCTGGGAGGAGTGGCTGACACACCAGAAGGCTGTGCTGCCATTCAGAGAGACTTAGATAGGTTGGAGAGTTGGGCGGGGAGAAACATGATGAAATTCAACAAGGGGAAGTGCAGAGTTTTACATTTGGGGAAGAACAACACCATGTCCCAGTACAGGTTGGGGGCTGAACTGCTGGAGAGTAGTGTAGGTGAAAGAGACCTGGGGGTCCTGGTAGACAGGAGGATGACCATGAGCCAGCAATGTGCCCTTGTGGCCAAGAAGGCCAATGGCATCCTGGGGTGCATTAGAAAGGGTGTGGTTAGTAGGTCAAGAGAGGTTCTCCTCCCCCTCTATTCTGCATTGGTGAGGCCACATCTGGAGTATTGTGTCCAGTTCTGGGTCCCTCAGTTCAAAAAGGACAGGGAACCGCACGAAAGAGTCCAGCGCAGAGCTACGATGATGAAGGGAGTGGAACATCTCCCTTATGAGGAAAGACTGAGGGAGCTGGGTCTCTTTAGCTTGGAGAAAAGGAGACTGAGGGGTGACCTCATGAATGTTTACAAATATGTAAGGGGTGAGTGTCAGGGGGACGGAGTTAGGCTTTTCTCAGTGATGACCAGTGATAGGACAAGGGGTAATGGGTGTAAATTGGAGCATAGGAGGTTCAAGGTGAATATCCGAAAAATTTTTTTTACTGTAAGAGTGACAGAGCACTGGAACAGACTGCCCAGGGAGGTTGTGGAGTCTCCCTCACTGGAGACATTCAAAACACACCTGTATGAGTTCCTGTGTGATGTACTCTAGGTGACCCTGCTCTGGCAGGGGGGTTGGACTAGATGATCTCTCGAGGTCCCTTCCAGCCCCTAAGATTCTATGATTCTATGATTTTATGAAATATGCATCAACTCAGTCCTTTCTATATAGTTTATGTAGTTGTTAGAGGTGTTGCTCTATTCAGGTACATTGACTATCTGGATTTTAAAAATCTCCCTAATGAGGTTGCAAAAATTTTAGCAACTTTATACAACTGACTAGGAATGGTGCTCTCATTCTGTGTATCTGTGCTTAAACCAGCAAAATAAAAACTGAACACAGAAACCCTGGAAAAATTGAGCATCAGGCTACACAGTTGAAATGCTGTCAGAAGAGTGTACAGTCATGTCTCTAGATCAACTCCTTCCTCTATGAATGACAAGACATCACAACACTTCAAATCTACAATAACTCATTATTGTTTCTCTGGAAACATTGAATATGTCTGTATCACAGGATTCTGTAGGGCAGAAACCTTGAGTATGACTTCTAGATAAATTAGCACTCACGTACGAGGGGCTGTACCTACACGTTGAACCAGAACCTCTAGCGGTCACTGAGGTTCTACGCAGCTTCTAGAGGGGCTAGGAAGGGTGGGGTATGGCTCTGTAATCTTCAGCAGCAGCCTTGAACTCTTCAACCTCCTCAGCTTGTACAATGGATAAGGTAATACTTATCTGGCTTACTTCAGGACTTGGGAAGGTAGCATGGGATCTCTTTTGCACTGTGCAAGCAAAACGTATTTTTTAGCTAATAGGTAAATTTGATGCTTTGGTTAAAATCAGTTAAACTTGATTTTTTATTCTCATTTTACTGACCCTCTCTAAAGAGAGCCCTTTTGGTAAACTCAAAGTGGAAGAAATACAGAAGGGAAAAATTATATAACTTGGTTTTTTTAGGAATAAGGTTAATAAAAGTGCTTATTTCTCTGTTCTGTTATGACCTACACTGACCCAATGGGGAGAAAGGTATTGTCTGATTTTTTGGTTTTGTTGTGTCCATGTAAGTTTTATGGCAGATCAGAGTAAATAGCCAGAAGGAATTATCTTGGTTTCTTTTCACACTCTGCCATAGAGTAAACTCAGAACAAAAAGGCCCTTTTTTGAAAATGTCTGGAGCTAGTTTTGGAAGTGCCTAAATATTTCTGAACACTGATAGTGGGACTTCACCTGCCCCTTAACTGAAAGGGTTGGGAACCTGTGCTTCCCATCAGGTGGTGGGTGCTCAGCAGCTTGGAAAGCGAGACTATTACAAGATCTAAAGGTTGTGGGTTTGTTTGCTGGTTGGTTTGTTTGTTTGTTTGTTTTTAAAGTATTTGTCCCAGATGTAAGGTGACTGCCAAATTTTTTGTCTACAAAGGCACATTTTAGAATGTAAGTACAGACAGAATCAGGTAACCTCAGAGTAAACAACAATTCATTTTTCTTTAAAACATCCTCTTAAATTAAAACATTGCTTTTCTTTGACCAACTGTTACAGCATGAACAGAAAGTATGCATTAAAATTTTATTACTATGTTAAACTAATACATTTATTATAAAATTATTTTCTAATCTAGTATTAATTTGAAGAATATTTTCAATACCAGATCTTGTCATTACAGCTTGTTGAGAAGCAAAATTTGTCATGTAGTCAAATAAATTGTATGTGAAAGGATCACAACTTAATATCAAGGAGATTATTTCAAAAGCATTTTTGCGTGTTCATGGCAATGTCATGACAACATTTCATAGAATCATAGAATCATAGAATCTTAGGGGCTGGAAGGGACCTTGAGAGATCATCTAGTCCAACCCCCCTGCCAGAGCAGGGTCACCTAGAGTACATCACACAGGAACTCATCCAGGTGGGTTTTGAATGTCTCCAGTGAGGGAGACATTTAAAGGTGCCTTCTATATCTTTCTGTGTGTCTGTTCAGGAGTTGCTAGTTCTAATGTTATGTATCAACCATTTTTAGAATCTGTTAGTGCTGGCCACTGAGAAGTCATGACTGCTGGAATTAGAACTGATGATTGACTCATCAGCTGATGGTTTAGTCAGGCAACCTGCTGTTTTTTGGCTTCTTAAAACTTTGGCTCTCCTCAGTGTCTTGAAACTTAACATACCTTTTTCTTAGTAGTTTTGTAACTGTGGTTTGATTGTTTTAATAGAATTCCTGCAATGGTATTTTATAAAAACAAGGTAAAAAGATGGATTTGGGGCTTTTTTTGCTTCCTCATTGTGAAAAATAAGACAAGGAAACTGCAAGCACAAAACAAGCAGCTTTTTACAATACATAAATGAGGATAGTTTTTTTATTTTCTGAAGATGCAACAGAATTATATGTAGGGGGAGGAAATACACATTTTGGTATGATTCACATGTACTGGCTGTTTTGCTATAGAATTTTACTGAAGACATGCATTTTTATGATCGTGTAACTAGATGAGATTAGCAACAAGCTGATCTTGTTATATTCCTGAGCTTGCCTGGGTACCTCAGGTTTCAAAAAAAACAAACAACACACAAAGCAACTCAGCTGCTGATGCTTTTACCTACACTTGAATTTCATATCATAAGTGTCAGAGCATGAGCTACCTTGCTATCAAAGAAGTGAAAACCAAGAATTTAACGGTTTTGATAATAAAAATTGTAACTTAAAGATCTAAGAGGGGAAGTGGAATTGTTTGGGGTGTTTTGTTGTGTTGTTTTTTAATTTTAGTATTTTGTTTTTGTTCATGTCTGCCAATCCAAACACCCAGTTAAGCTATTGGCTGAAAAACTGATATATTCAGATTTTAGTGTTGTATCCCTTCAAGTAAGCATCATTTAAAACCAGTTTCCTTGTCCAAAACATTTCTATATAAGTCATCTTTGAAAGATGCAGTATTTCTGATGCTCAGAGGATCTGGGTATATTAAAGAAATGTGAGTATTTCAGTCCCCTGTTTGGATGTCAGCTGTGCTTGTTCGAGTGCACTGCATCTGTATCAGGAGTGTTGAGCCACTGTGAGTATGTCATTGCAGTAATAATTTTTTCAGGCTTCCCCTGTGCTCCATGAGAAGGCTGAATAAGACAGTTTCATTTGCAAGTCTCACAACTTGATGGACCATAGATAAAATCTAAGAAAAAATACTTTCTATTGGACATTGTAAAGAAGAGCTTTAGCAAAATCATGAGATTCTTTTATCTGACATACATGCAGTAAGAATATTTTAACTTCATGTACAATCAGATATTTTGGTTGATATTCTCGATTTGGTTGCTAATAAGTCTGTAAAAATGTTAGTGACTGAAAATACAGATTAAAACCTCTTCCTTTCCCTTCTTTTTACCATCATTCGATCTCTTCACACACCCCCTGCCCCTTCTCTTTTTTCCCCTCTTTCCTTCTCTTGCCTGCTGTCAGGAAAATCTGCCTTTCAAGGGACAATTCTGTACAGAGTGTCACCGGCAAAGATTGACAGCTACAGACGCTATAACAGTGAGTGTGTTTCAAAATCAACAAGCAGTAGCTTTAGTTCTCAGTACTTGTTTGATTTATCTACACTTGTAAAATGTGCCACTGCTACTCACTTCTGGCTACTCTACATGCATATATTTGTCTGTAAGCTAAAGTCAGTTTGCTGCTGCTGAACTGCCTAGCCTTATTGCAATGAGAATGCACTTGTTCCTTCTGTGCATGTGTGTGCTATATGTCCATATAATGTATGTGTGTAAGCCCACAATAAACTGTGAATTATATTGGATGTTTGGTTCTTACTATGGATTGAAATTAAAATCATTTAGTCTCATTATTGTTACCACCTGAAACATGAAGACTGTTGATAATAACCACAAATCTTTGAATTATAAGTTGTTCTGCTCTAAAAATAAAGTTCTCATTTAGGTTGCTGGATTGATAAAATATGCTTTGCTTTTCCTAAAGAACATTGCTGGTTTGGTTTTTTTGAGTTGTTTTTTTTTTTTTTTTAATAAAATTAATGCATGCTCTTCATTTGGCATTGAGTCTTTGACAGCTATTACTCACAGCATTTTGGTTGATATATTTTTTCTGCCAAAGAAGGTTAAAAGATATAAAGCTACTTTCATTTCATGTTCAGGTTTCTGCCTTCTACATTTTGGAAGCAGGGAATATGCTGCTTTTCTTATGCTTTTACTACCCTGTTAATCTAGTAGAATTGAGGATGGTGACATCAGATGCAAGACAGAGGAAGCCAGGAAGACAGAAATCTGTCATTCCACCTGCTTCCTCACTGAAAAGTCTAGCAGAAAGAGATCCTACTGAGTCACATTCAGTGTGACTAAGTACAATGTGTTCAGAGTTGTCCTCCAGTGAACAGGGTGTTGTACTAACTTTGGCATCTGATTTTGTCCCAGACAGCTTGCTTTTCAGAAGATCCAAGCTGTGCTGCTCTTCTTCCTTTCTGGGTGGAGGTGTTTGCTCTCCTACCTCTGAGGACTTCTGTCTTATGGATGTTCACAGCAAAATATGAAGCAATTGAAGTGGTAGTGTTCTATTCTGATCTTACAGCTTTCTTTTAAAACAAAATATGATTATTTTTTTTAAAAACAAAAATCTTTATGGATGTGTGCATCTCTTATTTCCTCATGGAGAATTTCCTCCCTGTCTACTGGATTTAATCTCTTTTCTGCAGCTCTCCTCGAGCTTCCAGCCAAGCTCTTGCTCTGGCTGGAGCAGACCTTGTAGCTGGTGGTCTTCACATTTTTCTGCTGATTTTCACCTTATAGTCTTCATAACTGCTTATGCAACATTCAAATTGCATTCATCTTGTAGAATTCTTAGGCCTTCAGTCCTCAAATCCATCTATCTGATGAGCATAACATGGATTTACGAAGTAAATCTTCAGTATGCTTGACTTGTGATTTTAAGATCTAGCTTTAAATCAGATGCAAGGTCTGCCTTTGGAGCCTTTAATTTTACAATATTAATCCTTCTGGGCAGTGTTGCCCAAACATTACTTTTCAGAGTTTTCCAGTAACCTGCTCTCCATGCTCATCTCATTTTTCATTAAGGGCCAGATGGCCCTTCCTTTTTTCTTGGGTTATTTAGGGTGAGCCTAAGAGAAGTCAGGAATAATTTAGTCACCTTCAAGTTGTGCTAGAGCTCTACATTTAGTAGTAGTCTGTGTTAATAATACTGGGCCATGGTTGTGCCATGTCACAGAAAGAATATTTCATCCAACTGATTTCACAGAGTGCCGGATTGGATGGGCATCTACAGGTATACTTGATAACAACTTGATAACCAGCTGCAATAAAACAGCTTGACCCACAGTAGATTGTCTCACACTGCTCTGGGCAGACATCCATCTAAACTGTTTTCAAAGCTGACTAAAAATTACTTGTTTAATACAAACTCCCTTGGCATTTGGTTGAGATTTGCATGCTTTTTCATCCTGCAGAGGTATTTTTCTGTAAAACTGCATCTCAGAAGGCTTGATGTCCAGCTACATTTGTGGCCCGTTTGTTGTTTACTGGGATGGAACTGGGACTGAAGTGCAAAATCAGGTCATCCTGGAAAGTTTTAAACAAAATGAGAGTTGGCATTGTTGATACTTTTGGAGATGTTATCTCCTAAATGAACACAGAAAAAGGAGGGTATATTATTCTTCCTGTTACATCTATCAGTACCTCACTTCCTGCATACTCATGTTCTTCCAGAGCAGGCCTAGTGAAGGTGTGGCCAGCTTCTTCCATTTCGTATCTGATATATGGTCCTTATTTTTAGGCAAATATCCATGTGTTTATGTCTCCAGTAGAAATAATTTGGAGACATTCCACAGAATTGTTTTTGTTTAGGGATGTCTGTTCAAAACAAACCACAGCTGCTCTAATTTCAATTTTCTGGTTTCTCCTGAAGTCAAGCTTTCGTCAATTCATAGTTTTAGATTAGTTATGCCCAAAGGGTGCTTGGATTCACCTGTATCACATTGCATGGAGTATTGCTCAACTTTCAAAGCAAGCTTAGAGCTTTACTTTACAAACATGTGCTTGATGCTAAAATACTTTTATTTTGAAAGCTATTTTGCAACTGCTGTGTTTAAAATAAATTTTCATACTTAACCGAAGCCTACAGTAGCTAAATGCTGTTGAATTAGAGTGTAGCTGCTTCTAGAGATACCATCCGTTGAAATTCAAGGTTGTCTCCTGCATAAACACTAAGCCTTGCCATTATATGCTGACATGGCTTTTTTGGTCATTAGGTATGCCAGGGTCTGCTCAGCAACAATTCCAACTGCTATCAGAAAATTTTTGCTACTGCATATGCTGGGTGAAGAGGTACACACAGCAACAAGAAATTACTTGTTGTTTTGTTGATCGCAAGCCTCTTTTCTCTTGTACTGCAACTTTCCTGCACCTCCACGAAAAATGCTTATTGGATTTTTTTTTTTTTTTTTCTTCCCTTGTTTTTTTTTTTTTTTTTCTTCCCTTGTTTTTTTTTTTTTTTTTCTTCCCTTGTTTTTTTTTTTTTTTTTCTTTCTTCCCTTGCTTTCTTTTTCTTTGAAGATGCTATAACTGAGGAACAGGGCAGATACAATCCTTGACTTGACAAACATTTTCCTCTCTTTCCTTGTGTGTGGATCCACAATGCTGTCAGTAATAGATATTAGATATAATGGAAGAAGATGAGACAGGATCATTGAAACAGAAGTATTCGTGAGTAACCTTAATTGTGTTTTCTATTGCTCCACCACCGTTTTGTTTGGTTTTGTTTTTTAAACCCTCCCTCTAATTCTTAATGAACAAGGTTGATCAGAGTTCAAAGAAATCAATATGCTTGATGTATTTATGAAATTACTAGCCCGATTTAAATGTGTCTGAATGTGAGCTAAGTTAAATGAGAAACACAAGTGTGGATTTTAACAGTTCTGAAGAGGGGACAGATATATTTTTTTTATTTCACCTCGACTTCTTATAACTTGCTTACAAAGAAGAACGTATATTAAGTACACAGCTGCTATAATGAAAATAACATCTGAGAAAAAAAACAATGCTAAAATGGGATGAGGGAATTTTTTAGGATTAAAATTAAGTATCATGTACAGATAGCAAGGGGTTGGGAGTGGTGTGTGGAAGAATTATGTTGACCGAGGGGAAACACGTTAAATCCTTCTGTTGATTCAGACTCCATCAAGTGGTTTTCCATAAATCTCACAAAAGACCAATTTTTTCTGAGTGGCAGGTAAAGAATCCTTTTGGCTCTGGTTGCTTACCCATCCTTTCAAGTGTAATGACATGTTCCTGTATTTGGCGAGAACAAGGGTCATGAAAAAATTGTTCCAAAATTAAGATGACGATGGTACAGTTGTAGAACTCCTGAATGAATGATTGTTTCTATTCGCTCTTACAGTACTCGCAGAAATGGCTGGGTATGAGGTGAAGCCACCAACTTCCATATTGATGGCTCTGTGTTCATGCTGCAGAACATGCTTGTGCTGCATTGCCCTTAATGCATGCTGCTACGTGGTGCTGGACACAGCTCCCCTTCCCCTGCATGATTTCCTGTGCAAGCATATAAATCTTGGGGCTATTTCTTATGTGGCAAGAACTGTTGTGCTAAGGAAAACAAACATGCTGAAAGGAAAAGATAAAGTCTTTAGATTACGTGGCTACGTTTCTTCAAGGAATGTAAGTGAGCATAACAAATAATGACTAATATTGAGATAGTCTGCCTAGCCACCCTTGGTAAGGAAACATAAATATGTTGATTGAAAGCATGAATTTATTAACCTTTAAACTATGAGGAATCATAATGACTGTAGTCTACAGTAGCATTTAAAATCAGACTTCCTTTTCCAGTTTTGGATTTTTTATGATACTATGGAATGTTGTTCGGGATAGCTTCAGCAAAATACAGGACTTTGCTAGGAAGCAAGCTCAAGATAAATACCTCATAGGCTGGGGGGTATTTGTTCAGCCTTTGCCAGTATGTGAGGAAAAGGAAGAAGGACAGTTCCTGTCTCATCTACTGCTATTGCCATGTATCAGTTCACCTTCTTTGTCATTCAGATCAGACACTTGGGTGTTCCACTCTGTCATTCTCTAAATAGAAGGAAAGGATATATTTCCCCTCATTTTCCTTCCCTTCCATAAAAGGCAAAAATCTCAATAAGCTCCATTTACACAGTTCTTTGTTCTATTAAACACAGTTGACAGCATTTCTCTCTGACTGCCAGACCAAATCAGGAGATCCTTTGCATCATCTCAGGTGTGTGCCACTGAATGGGTGACCTTTACATCACTTACTGGAACTAGCCTGAGAAGTGCGTAGAGGGCCAGAGCATCACTGGATTATACATCATCAGAGTGGGCCATCTTTTGCCCAGTGCCATACGTTGTCTGCAGAGAGAACAACCCAGAATAAAGAAAAAAACCTAAATTACTAAATAGCAGCTCAAAATAGAAAGCTCTGCAAAGCTTACAATGTAGTCCCCTTTTTTTCCTGCCATTTTAAGCTATTTAGAAACAATTCGTTTCCTGCTTTGAATTGAGTTAATTTTATCACAGCTGCTTATTTTTGTTTTAACAGCTTTAGTTTACACAGCCCTTTTTCATCCATAAATATAGTTCTGATTTAGAATGTTGGTTTGGTGCCAGTGCAACTCTGGGGCCGCTGGTGAATTCAGTCTGATGTTGCTGTCTCTGTTTAATCCCTTTTTGAGTTAATATGTTTTGGTACATTTCAGAATGTTGCTCTCAAAAGACCTGAAGACCTATAACTGGCATAGCAAGAGTGTAGTGTGTTTGAAATGTCTTGAGAAAAGTAATCTTTCTTATATACCCATAGAGGAAAAATGTGTGAAGTGCAAAATTCCTTCAGACAGTGTTGTAAGAATTTAATCTTCATGAATGCTAAATTATCTTGTAAGGAGCATGAAGCAACAGGGAATCTTATAGCTCTGAGTGTTTTTAAATAGCCATATGTTAAATATGCTTTAAATAGGCAAAAGTTGGGAATGTTTGGCTCCTGGGAATTCTGACTTCTTGCTGCTGATGCTGCTCATTTAGACTTTAAGAAGTTTACTATAAAAGCACACCCAGCACTCAGATTTGAGCTCTGCCTTGTGGTGGACATGATTCATCAACAAGAAATCTAGGTAAAAGAATGAAGTGGGTTTGGTTATAGAACCAGAAATGGGAAGTGACCCCCCAAAAGCCTTAGTTCATTCCTGACAAATTTAAAAGATCTGCAGAATTTTCCTACTATTAGGACCGGTGTGATAGGAAGCACATTAGTGAGCACCTTGTTGATGTTATCTTGATGTTAGCTTGTCAGCTCTCCAAATGCTGGCAGATAGCTGACAGATTGTAGGAAAATTGCTGTTAGCAGAAATTTTCAAAAAGTAGTTTGAGGCCTAACTACTATAACTTTTATCCAGTCCTGGCTATATTTGAAAGAAAAGCAAAAGGCATGCCCTGTGTTTCTGAGGACCGAAGTTTGCCAAGCTGCTGGCCTTACCTTAGGATTTGAGTTCACAGCTCTACCACAGCTGTTTTAAACTGTGTGGATGTATTGGTCAGCAGCAGCAGATGGCTTTGCCAGCTGAAATGCTCTGCAGTTTTTAATGCCCATTTAGCAACCTAACTTCCCTGCTAACTGTAACTCTTCTCCCAGAAAATGTAATGTTTAAAAAATCATAAGCTGACAGTCTAGTTCACTGAGGTTCCTGCTTAGCTCCCAGCTGTATCTGTGGCCTACATATGTCTATTGGGAAAACTGTCTCCCCAGCTCTCTTCTACTAAGCTGTATGCACTAGTGGTGCAAAAGGCCATGAAAAGCTGAAGGGAAAAAAAATAAATAAAACAAAACAAAACAAAAAAAGAGTGTGGTTGAAAGAGGGACATTTTCCCAGTTTTAAGAGGAGGGATCACATCAGCCATCCCTTCCCTGTTGCAGGCAGGGCTATGGAGGCCAGTGCAGCTTCCCTTGGCAGGATTGCTCTAACAGAATTGCACGTGTATATATGTGTGTGTATATATATATTCATAAATTGTAAATGCATATATGTGTGCATATATTTATATATATCAGTGAACAACTCAATAAAAAATAAATGAGCGAATTTGTCAGGAAAGTGTGGGCATACTGTTGCAAATTCTTGCAAGTTCTTTATCTGTACAAATCAGAGGTGTATATCTCATGTACCATGGGAGGAAAGTAGGAGACTCTTAGCACATCTTTAATAGTAAGACCAAGATTATTTTCTTCAGGACTATTTTGTACTTATTTTTTCTTAACATTACTGCATATTTTAATTTTATCTAATTTGTTCTCAGTTTCCACTGCATATAAACCTTCTGTCACCTTTGCCTTTTTCCCTCAGCCATGAAGTGAGAAGAGCAAGAGCAGACTAGTTCTTGGAAAATCTATGGGTTTTATTCTTTCTTGTTTATTGAAGTCCAGAGGGCTCCTCAGCTTCTGTCCGTCAAAAAATAAAAAATGATGTAGTTTTCCCAATTGGCAAGGGAAGATTTCATAACTTTGAAGGAGCTTTGTAAGATTGGTCTTTGTATCCAGCCACTCAAATGAATTTTAGTTTAGACAGGCATCACTTCAGTCGGTTCTGTCCTCATTAAAAAATATCTTTTAAAAAACTACTGTTATTTCCTATGTGGCTTTTATTATGAGGACTGAATACTAAGACAAAGCTCTGTGGCAGCACTGAGAATTAAGTGGGTTGGTGATTGGTGATACTAGGGAAATCTGTTTTAAAGCCCAAGTTGAGGTTTCTGATACAAGGTGTGATGTCTCATCATAGAAGGATGGTAGCAAATTACAAAGTTGCATTAATGAAAAACAATTGATAATCCAGAAACAAAAGCCTAATTCTTATTTGAGCCCCTTGAGTTTTGTGGTCTCTCTTTCATTCAGGCTTCAAAGATCTGGAAGTCCATGTGAGACGTGTTGTGTAATTTCCTTAATTACTTCCATATTTTATTTCTGACAACTGGCCAGGGTTGGGTCCTCTTCTTCCACAATTAGTAATGCAGGAAAGATGTTTTAAAAATATCTTTTCAGTTAAGGGAGTGGCTAAGAGTAGTCACAGATCCTATCAGTTAATATCTGGTGGAGGGATCAGTTAAGATTACCTGTGGAGGGTGGTCTCTGCACTGCTTTTTCACTCCATCACAGAGTACTTAGAGGAAATTCTGGCAAGGATGAAATAGGGAACCTTTGCCAGAGGGTAGTTTTCCTATCTCATATTATGAAGATCTTTTGTTCAGAAAAGAGATGACGATCATTGTGATATGTTTGAGTTTTTCAAGTTATAGACATTTTATTCTCAGAAGTATTATTTTTAACTCATTATAGTTGATCAGTGACCTTTCTTTTTTCATTTAGAAGCAGTATAGAAAGTTGGGTTTAACCTCTATCTCAGCCACAGCTCTAGTGACTGGTATTTTGCAACTCTGGGAAAGGTCCAGCTAGTAGAACTTACAGTTTCTTCTATTAGGAGGTCACAACAAAATGTAGAAGTAAGAAGGAGTCAGTGACTTTGATTTGTTGCCTGAAGAGATTTATACCTCAGAACCTTAATGAATCTACCCTTCCATCTCTTAGTGCCTCTGTGTCATGGAATGGTTCTGCTACAGGTAGCCACCCGCGTACCCCAGGAGCAGCACAGGGCAGGATCACTGTGAATGCTTGAATTCCCTGGTTATTGCTTTCATGAGCTCTGGAAGAGAAGGAGCATACAGAATTCAGGAATACTGCTGTTCAAACTACCATAATAAACCAGTGAAGCCAGATTTAAAGTTTTCCCAGCAGGCCTTTCTTGGGAAAATGAAGTGGTCCAAATAAAGAGATCAAGACCCCAACATATTTAGGAAAATAATTGTAATATTTTTATTTAGAATTCTTTAATATTCTAGTCTTGCACAGTTTATGGAATTAATAACTTGTTCAGTGCTATCAAAATTGAACTCTCAAAGAAATAGAAATGTTACTTTTATTCACCAAGTAGATGCAGAACCCACTCAGAAGGTCAGAGCACCTAAGGATTTTGCTTAGTCTTGAGTCTTTTTATTTGTTTCTAACTGGAAACATTCACACTCCTTTCAAGCTTGAGATACATAAAATCTCAAACCAGCATATGATGGTTTTTCTGGTTAACAATTTTGCTAAAAATCCTGGCCTAACACATAATTCCTGATTTCCTATCCTAGCAGTGCCCTGATATTGAAACTAATTTACCTGAATTGTACACTTGTGCCTGTAGGCCTCAGGATTCACAGTGGTTTCTGTGGTTCATTGAGGAAGCTGAAAGAAGACCTGGAAGAAAACACTATGTTTTACTTGGTGTTTGTGTTCCTAAACAGTTAATTGCCAGGAAAACAGGAAGTCTACCCCCAAAGAAATCGTTGCTCACCAACATGACAGAAAGTTGTTGGATGGAGACTGTCAGTTTGTTGAAACCAAAGCCATCACTTGAGTTGGGAGTTCAAAAGCGAAGGATTCGGTTGTTCTTAATATTAAAAAATTTATTAATAAAGATTTTCACGGACTTTGTAAAAATGTTTTTTCTTTAGGTGATTCCTCAGGTTTTGAAGGGATGTTCTGGTCTAGGCTGAAAACTATATTCAGATGCTTTCAGCTCAGGAACACTATTCTGTTTCTGTTGTTTATGCACATCAGAGAACTATACAAACTGAGGCATTACAAAGATTTTATAAAACTTCCCACATGCTTCACTACTTGCAACCCTTTTATAGGGATCCAGTAGACTTTGCCCAATCTTAGTGCCATTTCTTTCCCTTTGGCAGAAACGCAGATAATTTTGGGTTAACATTACTGACTTACCAAAGGAAAAGAGGTTCGTGCATAGTTTCTACTTGATTTTAGGTGTCTGGATTTTAAAGAAAAATCTTCTGTACTGGTGGCATCTTACGATGAAAATCCATTATAATCACTTTGTGGATCTTGATAGAAAAATAATTAGAAAGATAAGCTTACTTGAAATTTTTCTGTCTTTTAAATCTAAGATCCACATCAGTGGCACCACAAATGCTTGTGAGGGGAATGTAAGAAACTAAGCATGTAATTATTAGGTAGGATTAGTGCTGTAGTAGCCACAATTGCTGTGGTTTTCCTGGGAAAACAAGTTACATCGATCTGTAATGGAGGAAGGAAGATTTAAATGATCTGGGGGACTGTTTCAATTGGAGGAGAACTTCAGTGGGTCACTTTTGTTGCCAGTGACTGTTTGGCTTGATTCTGCACTGTTCTCTAATGTGGCTGAAGCATCACTGTATTGCAAATGAGGCCTCTGCTCTTCAAACAGGAGATATTTTCAGATAAGTGCAGATAAATTTTCCTATTCACTGAGTGAAGTAATGCAAATCAGAATGTCAGCTTTTATTTATTGTATTCCTAGAGGATACTGTGCATGGGCGCTTTTCTTATGAGGCTGTCTATGCTGCAGAAATTTAATTTTCAGCAGGGAACATATTATGCAGCTTATTTGATTGCAAATTTGTATAAACAGCTTTCAGCTTTATATTACCAGTTAGGTAATGTAGCTTTAGATACTAATTGCATAAATGGCTTGGTATGAGTCACACAGATTTATGGTACAGCATACCTGGTCTGACTGCTTGTTAGCTTGAAGTGGCTTTATACAATGGCTAGAATTGAATTTAACTATTTAATTTTATTTATTGCGTTCTCTCCCAAATAATTTTTGTCTGAAGGAGGAAGGATTTTCTTGATACTCAAGGAATGGCCGTCTTCATTCATGAAGTTTTGACGCTGGAGTGTGCATGTTTTTTGGATTGGTCTTAAGTTCCAACTGGTACACCACTGTGTTGAAATAAAGTTCTTTTTAAAACTAAAAAACGAGCGCATGGCACAGAGACCATCTTCTCTACGTGTTTCTTGTGATTTCACTATCCTGTAGACAGTGGTAGGGAGGGATCATTTTCCAGTCACAATCTGTTCTGAAAATAGTGAACTTGGGAACTAAGATTCCTTCTTTCATCCCCCCATTTCACAGGCCTGAAAGATGCTACGGGCTCTGAGAGTGATGGTGGTGACTCTTGCAGCACAAAATCAGAAGGAGCTAATGGAGGCACGACAATCCAACCCAAAAAGGTCAAGGGTGTTGGCTTTGGAGATATCTTCAAAGACAAACCTATAAAGCTACGACCAAGGTCAATAGAAGTTGAAAATGACTTTCTCCAAGGAGATAAGGTATGTGTCATTTTTTAATTCTCTCTTGGCATTGGTTTGAAGGAGTTTTCATCCTGAAATTCTAAATTCTGTCACTGGTCACAACTTTAAGCTTTATGCTCTATTTCTTGCTCTTTCTGTGGACAAGATTCTGTTATTTTCAGCTTTTGCTGCACACCCAAAAGTAAATTCCGCTGAGGTTAGCTGCTTGCAAGAACTGTTACTTTGCTTAAAGATTTATTCCTCTGTTCATACTTCCATTGGCCTTTTTTCTAAGAAAATATTAGTTTAGAGAATGACTGGGGAGACTTTTCACGTTTGTAGTTACTTACGTTTATTGTAAAAAAAACCCCGAACAGCAACCTAATCTTATATAAACTAACAGGGAGGTACTGTCACTGTTTAAAAAAAGAGGAAGCTTTGGCATATATGTAAAACCCAGAATGTTAGTACTGGGTTTGTTGATTTAAAAATGCTTTTCAAATTGCCTAATTTTGTTAAAAGGAACTAGTAAAACAGGAAACATTATTTTTCTAGGTTTGTTCTATGTGACATAAAAAGAAATTCCTGAAAATGACACCTGGGGCAAAAATTTACTTCCTGACAGATTGAAACCAGCCATCTTTTTAGAGAGCACTCTTTTTTCCCAAGCCTCCAAAAATGTTACTAAATATATTAGAAATAAAAAGAGACTAGAAAGCAAAATAAGATGTTTCTAATAAACTGGGGAAGGCAAACTTTAAAGAAAAAAAAAGGATTGATCCCTCTAAGGTATGTTCATTAGGGAAGCAAAGAAAGAACGTGTTGGTTTGTAATTGAAGTAACAACCGAAGAAGTATCTGAAATCTTTCCTTTAAGTGAACAATTATATTTGCATAAGGTTACTGATATGCTGAGAAGTGTTAAGACACTTCCACAGCCTGGAGTTCTACTATGGGCATAATTATGTGATGTATTTTGGCTCCATGGTGATTTTAAGAAGCTTCTGAGCAGCTGCTCTAGTTCCCTGGTATAGCAGCCTCTCACCTTTTAAGATGTGCTTGTCTAGTTGTTTGTAGAACCAGGTGCTTCATGAACTATGTCTTTTTGGCCCACAAAGCTTTTGGTTTTTAATCTAGATCATTTTAATGACCTGATTTGTAGCACAATACCTACACCCACTTCCACCCCAAATTACAGAGATACAGCAGAAGGGGAGATCCAGCAGAGGCATGGTGGGAACTTCTTTAGTTAGTTACTCTGAGGGAGATCTGGTTAATATTTTAGAGTAGACTGCCATTTGCGTTCTGTATAAGGAGGGGAGTGAAGAGCTGGGATAAACTAAGGAAAAACCTCGATTGTATTATTCCTTGAACACTGCTGACTTCTTCAAAGCCTGCATGGTACCCTGATTACCTTCTCTTTGTGGATGCGCTTATTTATTGACACATGAAGATTTGTTAACATGCAGGACCGTGAGCAGCTGATCTGTATTCCAGTGGCACCTCATCAACGTTCATCTAGAATGTAAGATAGGGACAGACCAGACCTGGTGGTATTCACCAAGTGCTCCCATCTGGCACATTCAGGGAATGGGATAGAGAGCAGTGAAGACAGCTTTGCATGGAGCCATCATGATGTCTTTCCACAGCAGGGTTTATTAATGACCTTGGACAACCTGCCAGTGTTTAAAGTTTGATTGGGCTTTGTGAAAGCTTTCTAAATATGTAGAGAAAGAATTTTACCAGCATATGAACTTGCTTCATAAAAGTTTTTTTTTATTTTACCCCATTTTGGAGGATTTTTGTTTTTATAGTTTGATGGCTGCCTGTGATCTTGTGCTTGAAAGTCTTCCTTACAAGTCCTGCT
>NW_009951946.1:457521-530955 GCF_000747805.2 Chaetura pelagica | reverse complement strand
CCTGCTGAAGGAAAATTGCTCTGGGTAATGGCAGCACCTGGTAGCAGGCAGACTTAAACTCATACATAGCTGTACATAAACCCTTTTTTTTTGACTCAGGACACAAAAGGTGCTGTCACATCAAGACATGTGTATTTTAATAATGCAGCTCTACCAGAGGTGAGTGTTAAATTTCCCACATCTGTGCATGTAAACCAAACACACTATTGTAATTTAAATTATAATAGAATTTATAATTGGTGTGTAACATAAATGTTTGCTTGTGAGGTGATGCATAGGTAGGCACTGATCAGAATTCATGTGTTGAACAAAATTTTGTTCTCCTGAGTCCAATATAGACAGATTAGAATTTACAAATGATAAGGCCCTGTTAATGCCACATGAAGGATTTCACATGTCTACAGTTCACTGTAATTATAGCTATCTTAACAGTAGTGTTTGTAAATAGGAACTGATTAAAATAAATTGCATATCCCTTGATATGGAATCCCTTGTTTTAATGTGAAGTGTTTGCAAAATGCTTATGAAGTGACCTTCATTCCTGAAGGGAAGTCATATGCTACCTTATACTTTTGAGAAGTCTTACCTTTGTTTTTCACAATGAACAAATATTTGTGCAGTTGATAGGTTTGTTACCCAGCCAACAATTAAATATCAACTTTTCAGGAAATTTCTAAAATTTTCCTTCCCACCCGCAGACCTTGTTTCCTATGTCTTCATATTCCTCCCAAAGTTGGCATGGCTAGTGGAAATCAGTGGCTTCATTTTTGTAAACACAATCGATTATCTGTGTTTGAAGCACGTGCATAACTAAAAACAACGCTTCTCTGCTGCTGTTGCTTTTTTCCTGTCTAGGGTCGGGGTGGTTGACCTTTGAGCGGTGCCATTCAGAGGCTCCAGCACTCGGGCCTTTGCCTATGCATAGCACCAAAATGTGTTTCACTGATAAAACATTCGGTTAGGCTTGGAAAACATTAACTTCCCAAGTAGTTCTCTTGTGAAATTCCTCCCTCAGTTACTGTTCTTTGCCATTTAATGCTGGCTGAGAGAGAATCCTGCCTAAGGCTCCCAGCGAGGTCACATTTAGATTGAGAGCTCTGCGTTCTGGATCTAAGATGTTGCAATGGATGATGCAGAGTGCCAAACTGGTACAAATTTTTCTTTAGCAATGCATTTTTTTAAAGAGAACTTTGCCCTGCTCATTTATAAGTAGCCTCAGTTTTTGCTTTCCTCAATTCCTACTTTTTTTTTTTTTTAGTTCATTCTTTCTGAAGTTTGGAGACCCTAAAACTCCTTCCATCACTTCTTCTTGATACAGTTATTGATGAAACATTTTATATTTTACTGCAATTATACTGTTACCTTTTTATTTAAAATATTTCCTAACAACTACTGATTTTTTTAGAGCATCAACCAATTACTGTGAGGATTTTATAGTGTGGGATTATTTAGAAGAATGTAATTCCCGTGGAAAATATTGGTTGTTGTAATTTGTTGGCATTTTCACTGTGTTCTAATGTGTTTTCAATTTTATGAATCGTAAGTTTAGATCCTATTTCACACAGAGATGATACGAATTACTGGGGTGTTAGGTTAAGAATGCTTTTACATGAGTTTTGGCAGGAGTAAGAGGGCAGAAAGGATTGCTGCCAGTTGAGCAGAAGACGGTGTCATTAGGCTCTCCTGGAAATCACCAGGCAGTTTGATGTGCTCCAATTGTTAGCCCACAGGAAACAATGTAGTATACAGTGGCCCCTGTCTTTTAAGGTGATCTCTAACTCTCTTAGCTCTAACTAAAGGCAAAACTGAGGAGTTGTTTGAACCCCCATTGGTTTTATTGGTGTGCAGAATTCTTTGCTTTGCTGTTGTTTGTTCTAAAAATCACAGAAGCAGATTATCCTAGGGAAATTAATGATGCGGTTCTGGGCGTTTAATTTGACCTGTGTTTGTTTGTGGTTTTTTCTAATTAAAAAATCAAATACATATGCTTTGTAGTCCTTTTCTTTGCCTATGTTGATGAGTCGACCACTGGCCATGTATAAATAGCATCAGATTCCCGAGGCTTGTCGCCGTGAAATGCCCATTAATGATAAGTGTGAGCTAATTTACAATGTTACATGTGACTGCAGACACAGCTGGCTGGGAGATTAATTTTTAGAAGAAGTACAGTATATGTATAGGTGTGTTTTGTCTCCTGAGAAAATTCAGTGTAACGCTTTTAAAGTAGCACACATTTTACAGTCAAATAGAAACAACTATTTTGCATGTCCTCCTTCTGCTCATGCAGCTTCAAGACATTTAAATAGGTGTTTATGCTTATTTTTTTTTCATTTTGTAGTAGCTTATCTACTCTGTTTCTATTTCTTATCTTTCTGTTTCTTATCCCTCTGTTTCTAGGTTGGACTTTCTTCCAGTGTGATCTGCACGTGTTTTCGTTGTTCTAATGAGCTATCACTTTTTCCTCTCCTGTATCTAATAATAAACCTCTGAAAGTAGAGGAAAATTCATTCAACCAATGCATTCCTTAGTCTGAGTTAACTGTAGCAGGTCAGTCAGTGAGTGGAGGCTTCAGCTGGAAATGCTAAAGGCCACTATAAATTAATATAAAATAGAAAGTCTTAAAAAGCTATTTTTATCTTTCTGAAAACTGTCCTTGCTTCAGAAGAGACTACTGAGAGTACTCCTTACATTTTCCATTTGAGATATATTTGTAGTTTTCTTCAGGCAAGTCTTTCATAGTTGGCTAAGTGGTGAATTTGAGCAGAGCTAGATTTCATTAACAGCCTTTGATGAGATCATATTAATGCTTGGCAGAACCTCATGTAAATTATACCAAACTGTCAGATTGGGGAACATAGCAGCCACTGTAAGGATGTAATCTAAAAGGGGAAGCTACCATGACTGTAGATCCAGCAACCTGTAAGAGCTAGTTAACTGTTGTTTAGGGATCCTTCTCACTGTAAACACTGAACTTACACAGAAACTTTTATTTGTATATGTGTAGTACGTTTGGGAGAGGAGAAATGGAGAAGAAGTAATTGAAGTAGACACAAGAGCTATAAGGGCTGGAATCTCATGTCAATTATTAAGTCTACCTGTCTTCTGCAATAAGATAGAAATTTGTAAATGGTGAGACTGAGTGCCTGCAAGGTCTGAGTTTCTATTTTGAGCCAGCAAGCCAGGGACTCAGCATCTGCAGGGGATGTGTTGCACTGGCAGTCACATCGTTGCCACACCTGTTCTGCTTTCTTGTAGGAAACATTTTTTCCCCTTAATTTTCAGTTGTCACTTAAAAAAAGTCTTCAAGATGTGCAGGCTGGAGGCTCCTCCTGGCATTTCTAAACCACCAAATGATGTGTCCAATCTCTGCCAGTACTACCCAGGGGCACCAGTAGTGCGCGGCCAGTACTGGCTGCATGAGCTGCACAGACCAGTCTGTGCTTTTCCCCACACGACATCACTCACTGCCACTTACTTTCCCCCTTGGATGCCTTTGAAGGTGCTGCTTGCTCCTCTAACAGAAATGTTAAAGCCTATGTTCAAAATACTGAGATAATGAAAAATTGAATGTGAGCGAAACCACCTGGTTGTGAATGTGAACGCTGTTAGAATACCTGCTGAGGCAGAGTGTGTGGTGTAAGTGCCAAGTATGCAGCACTTTACACTTGCAAGTGTGGGTTTCTGGCATCTGTTTATTCAGGGACAGCCATCAGTGGTGGCAGCAGCAGTCATGGCAAGCATCAGCAGAGTGTCAGACTCTGTGTAGGAGCAGGGGGAAGTACTCAGCTGTTCAGACAGCATTTGTATTTTGCTTTCAAGTTGCTGTCTGCTGTGGTCTGGCAGCCCTGCTGTACCCATTTATTCTAGTGCCATCTTGTGAGGGAAGCTACTTGGGAAGAAGGACCCTGATCTCTTTTGCAGCTGTCAGGAGACTCAGGCTGCATGCAATGGGGGCTTGCTTCTTCACTGGTGTAACTTCCCGTTCCTCAGGTTCCATTTTGAAACTGGATTTATGTGTTTCTTTCATTATCCAAAAAACAGCACACATTTGCAAACGATGACTGATGTTCATGAGGCACTGTGGACATTATAAATGAGTTATTTATGAATGAATTCTGGAGTAACTAATTCACAGCAATAAGAATTGAAGGCTAGGGAAAATATGGTCAGCTTGTGAAATGGGGGACAGCCTAAAAGAAGCATGCCCCTTTTGGAGAGACTGACTCAAGGCAGGACTTGGTACCAAGGGAATAGAACAGGAAATGGAAAATTAAGCTTAAAGAGAGGAACAAATTCGATAACCTTGTCTGGCAATGAGTCTGCTGAGTCACTGAACTGTGCTGTGTGAGTGCATAGTGACTCCTGATCTCCTATAAACTTCCTGCCCTTCCCTGCTATCCAGTTAGGTATCTGTGCTTTCATGTTTTCTAACTTTGATTTATAAAATGTTCAGGTATTGGTGGTTCACCTTTCACATCAGTCTGCACTAGCAGTTGTTGACAGAGGAGGTTACCTGCACAATAGTTTGTGCTGCTTGAAATATTTTTTTAGGCTTTGGTTTTAAATAAAGCAACTGTTGTACTCTAAATAAATGCTAACTAGTTGCTGACCATGCTGCAAGACTTTACATGTGTATCATGGATCTTTATTCAGACAAGCTTTGTCCATATGAAAGAAACACATCAAGCATATGCATGAAAACACTTTCAACTTCTGTTCCTCTCAAGTTACTTGAAGAACATCTAAAAATAGAGTGGTGGAAGAAGTATTGATGGTACCAGACGTTACTCCTAAAAGCAATGTGGAAAATTTGGTCTGTTCTTCAGGGGCACAGCACTGGGCTTCTGCCAGAAGGAGTTCTCCTGGAGGAGTGCTCTCTGGGAAGTAATTATCCTGATTTTTCAGTCATGGTTTTGATTAGGAAATCTTAAGATGCTTCAGTCTGAAAAAGAGGTTATGAAGGTTTAAGCTAATGCAATTTTACTGCATAATAGGGAGACAGCAGAAGTATATATATTGCAAGTTGCTCTGGATCAGCTGATGATCAGTACCTTGCTGATCACAGTAAATCTGAATTTCAGTTGAATCTGTATCATTACCAAGCCATATACCTTGACAAACATTTAAAAAGATTTGTTAAAAGCCTCAAATTGCTATGTTTTAATAGTTTAAAATAAAGTTGGTTTCCTGAGTTCCAGAGATACTTCATGGAGCCATAAACTGAATTTCTAGGAAAGGTTTGTCTCATATTTCAACTTCAGTATGGTGAAAAAGCTTCAGAAAGTAACAGAAGTCACGTGTACACTGGCTTTTTTTGCTGTCTGATGAGCTTGATAGCAATAAAATCTACCTGAGTAAAATCTAGCTGACAGAAAAAGATTTAAATTAGTGTAATCAAGGCTTTAGGAATAAACAGTTTGTAACAATGTAGTATTTCTAAGTAATCTTTTTCTTGCCCCACTTGGATTTGGTTGGATAAATTATTTGTAATTGCTGTGTCTGAGTCGTTAAGTTTTTTAAGCTTTGCAAATATTATAAAGATTCTAATGAAAGTAAATTTGATGTTCTTAGCACACATTCACTTTGAAAATTAAAAGAACAAATACAATTATGTAAAAAAATAACCTGCCTGACTTTGAAAATTACAAATATAACTTTCATGCTAGCTGTCCATTTAGCTTCATTAGTTTATGGGATTTTATGGAATTTTAAATTTTCCCCAGTTGAGGATTATTTTTTAAGTCATGCCTTATTGTATTACTTTGACTTTTATATATGCATAAATTGTGTAAAGTATAAATGCCTCACAGATTATTTTTCTTTCTTAAAAGAAATATCAATAATCATGTGTTTCCTGGAATGGATAGTGATGTATTATAGTATAAGTTTAAAATAATTTGTGATTGGAAAGTAGACCCCTTCAGGAAGGGGGTGGCAGGCTCAGTAGGCCTTCAGGCTTTGCTGTGAATCATTCCAGAACCTGTTCTGCAGTGTGGTGTAAGCACAGGAAGTGCTGCTGCAAGAGATGTTGCCTTTTTGGTGAGCCATCATCTCTTGCTTATTTCCATACTTTAAAATATCTTGATATTTTTCCTGGAGATTTGTACTTGTAGTGATGGTCCTACTCAGATCAGTTGTGACTGCTTTCGGTATAAGGCCAAAATGTACCGCAAAAATGATCGAATCCAACTTCTCAACTGGTTTAGGGCCAAATAAATATAAATACCCAGGGGATGGCTGGTTTTTAAAAAAGCTTCCAGTAAATACATTTTTTAATACTCCCTATGTTCTCATGTTTCACTGCTGTAGTAGAAAATGTATTGTAATATCACATCTCTGCAAATTAAGCTTTTTCTTCTTTTTTTGTAGGAGCCATGTTGAACAATTTATTGGCCTCCCCTTTAAAATCAACTTACTGCCTGAGTTCATCATGTCCTTCCTTACACTGGTTCTCAAAACCAGAGATTTTTTTTATTTATTTTTTTTTGCTTTTAGCTTTTTAATGTATAAGTTCAGAGGCGTTTTTTCTTGTCTCATGAGAATGCCTCTAAGGGAATGGGCTGTGTATATTAGGGAATGTGTGGAGTGTGACTAAGTATGTCCATAGCAGACATCTATGTGTATAAGTGCCTACTGAGTAGTACCTAAGGTCGAATGGGAGTGAGAGTGTATGGTATCTTGTGGCTTGCTTAAGTATAAATCTTTAATTTCTTCCAAATTATTTGAGAAGCCCATGGCATGTTTCCCTCCCCTGCCCTTTTTCAGTCATATTGAAGTTGAATGTTCGTGACGAGGCAGTATTAAGAATTTATAAGGTTTTAATGGAACAGAGCACCATCTTAGTGATGTTTCAGTTTCTTCATCATATTTATTTAAGAAAGAAGCCAAAGCAAAGGCATAAATGGCATACAAATTCAGCTCTTTTTTTTTTTTTTTTTTTTCTTTTTATAACAGAGAGATCAATACACTCAGAATTTGTCAGAAACTTGTTTTTCTGTAGAATTAATTACAAAACTTTCTGCCTGGTCTGTTCACAAAAAACCCATACATCCTCACCCACATTGCCTTTCCTAGCTGTTGTTCTCAAGAAGCCAGGCAAGGCTAGGCTGGCTTGGGAAAGGAAAGGAAACTTATCGCTGCTAGTGAGCAGAGGTAGGAAAAGCTCCAGATTTCCTGTGAAACAAACAAGTGGAACCTTTGTTTCCCGGGATGGCCCAGAGTGTGAGTCAGTGTCAGGGCTGGGCTCCCACTTGAGCTGAGCTGAGCTCATGCAAGGAAGGGGCAGGACTCCAAGGCTCTTCTTGGGCTCTTGGAGCTGCTGAAAGACAGATTGGCTTCACAATGGGAGACGAGGTATTCTTTTATGAATAGTTGGGGTTTTTTTTTTGTGGCTGTTTTAAACTGTATTGTAATATACATATATATATATATATATTTATATTCTGCACAGCACAGCATTCGACTACAGGGTTCTGTGGTTCTTTGGTCCTTCTGCACACTTTATAGATGCTGGGTAGGTAAAAAGAAGCAAAACAAGTGGTGGGGGTCCTGAAGTCCACTGCTGCTCTAGAGGACCATATTAGAACAGGGGGTTACTTTTGTGTGAAAAAATATGTTCTGTTTTTGCTCTGTTTAGCTTAAGTTTGGGGTTTTTTTTCCTCTCAGACTGTTTGGCCATTAAACTTGCACAGATGTTTTTTATTTCTATATGACTTGGTTTCAATTTTCTTACTCTAAATAATAATGTAACTTTACAGTTAGGCAAGACTAGTTGCACAATCTTTAGGATGTGTTGTTATTTTAAATTTTTGCTTAGCAAACAAAAATACACCACTCCTTTTTTTCCTTCCCAGATGCAATAATACTGCTTTTTGGCAGACAAAAGAGGAGGAGCTTTACTAATTCCTCTTCTGAGTGAGGTGACATTTGGAGCCTTGTACAAAATGAGGAAAACTGATAAGAAATATTTTTGGAGAAAATGATATAGGGATAATAAACTCTAAATGGAAATTATCCTTCCCTTCAAGAAACAGCAGAGAAAAGTGAAGTCAACTGATGCTTGTAAGGTTTTACAGAAAGCTGAATGGAGACACCAAGTAAACCATTAAATGATTTGCAGATACTTTGGGGACTTTTAGTAGAAAGACATAGATTTTTATCTACTTTGGCTTTTCACAGCTAAAGTCAGTAAGCTGTGTGCAAAACTGAATCTACAAGTTTTCTGAATTGTTTTTTTCCCTTAAAATATACCATGTTTCTTTCTTTTTTTCTGCCTTAAAACAAGAAAATAGGAAGAGGGGAAGGTGTAGTGCAGAAGGATGAAAGACCAGCCAGGCACTTAGTGGGATAAAGTCTGTAGGCAAATTTTTAAAATGCCTTTTTAGCTCCTTGTTACACATGTTTCTGTAGGAGGTCAGTGTCATTTCATGTTTCTAAAATAGTTCTTAAATACTACAGGCACGAGCTTATATTATTACCATTAGCTGACTAAGAGCTTTGCAAAAACTTCCCAATAAAAGCTAAGGAGAGGGAGAGAGGACTCAGCTCCTGGAGAGGAAGTCCTGATGCAACAGCAACTGGTAGCCACGTAGGGGCTGCTGGTGCCTGCTTTCTGTTGGGCACTGGGATATTTGCCATGCACTGGCCACCCAAAGAGCAGTAGGTCTGCCTATGTACATCTGAGGGTTTCCTCTGCAGCACTCTCAGTACCTAAAACACTTGCTAAAAAGAAAAGGCTGAAACAGAGAATATTATTAATTTTCCATTTGTATTTGGCATTTCAGGGCTTCCTTCAGAGGAAGAGATGAAATTCCAGTTAGTTGAGAGAGAACTGGATGGAGATGTTAATGCATTTTGCTTTGTTACTTGTTGTTCTGCAGTTTTCCCTGTAGGAGTAGCTTCTGTCCTGATTTCAGTGATGCAAGGTGAGGGGGAAAAAACCCCAAAAAACACAACACTAAAAAATGAAAATTAAAGATAATCTGAGGAAAAGAGAAGAAATATAATGCCAATGTGGAAGAAATATTTGCTGTCAGCACTAGGTTTAGGACTGTACATATGACAGTGTGGGTTTAGTCTTTTTTTTAATAATTGAATTTGAAAAAATGTAGTTGGACTGGTACTTGGCAGTTTCTTAGCATCCTTCGTTCACAAAAGAGCTAAGAAGTATTGTTACCACTTTAAAAATGAAGATATTAAAGAATTGCCATTCCCTGCTTATTATTATTCTCCTTAGATTTTTAATTTTTTTTTGACAGATGCAAGTAACTGCACTGCTTTCCTTAGTGCTGCAAAAAGAAGTGGAAATCCATGTAGCAGTTGCAGTGTTCATTAAGTTTTATAAAAGAGAGAGGTTTCATAACAGCAGTTTCTAAGCTGCATGGTACAGTCTGGATCATGCTGGTTACCAGCTGCAATCTAGACAGGCATTGTTCTCCTGGGAGAGTAGGAAGGAATTCATTCACTTAGTGCAGACTGACCAGAGGATTCTTCCTAGACAAGATAGAAATAAACTGTGAACTGCAACCTGCAAATGGTAAAATTCCTGGTGAGGGCTGCAAGGGAGCATGATATTTTACAATTGTATGAGCCACAGTAAGTAACAGGGGAAAATGAAAAAAAGCAGGGAAGAAATAAGATATATCTGCTAAAAAATACTTTCCTTACAAAAGCACCTTCTAGTATTGCAAATCTGCAGCTTGAGGAAGAAAGAGGAAGCTTGTTCACACAGCTCATTTTGATGTGCACACTTTCAGTGCTTTGAGATGAGGCAGCTGGGAGCATGCTGTGTGGGTTTCATTCTATATTTTCATTTTTTTCTTTTTACATATCTTCTGCTAAAGTGTTTTTACTCCTCAGTGATTCTAATGTCTTGCTCCATTTGTTTCAGCAGCATCTAGCTAATTTAAACCCTTACATTCACTTTCTCACTATTAAGCTTTTAAGTAGGCAGGTTTTTAGTTCACTAATGATTTGAAACTGACAGCCTGACAGCATCAAATGTAAGAATTCTGTATTTTCCAGAAATATAAGTGTTATGAAGCACAAGAGTTAAAACACATAGATTTCTCTCTTGCCCAACACATCAAGCATATAGGTAGAAAAAAGTCTCTCCACTTCCCTCCCTCCCCATCATTTGAAATTTTTAGAACTTGTCATAATGCCAAGTTACAAAGCTTTAGAGTTTGGACTCACCTGGTGGTAGAATGGGTTTAACTGTGGAGAATAGTGATGTAAAAAGCAAAATGTACACTCTTCTGCTCTCTAAGCTACCCAGACTTTTAATGAAAATTATGGTTCACTATTCATATTAATTCATGGGTTTTTTTCCTACCTCCTTTTCTAACCAGGAAGCTAAAACAAAAATTTTGCATTCCATATTTTACCTACTTACTTGACTGTTTTTCCAGATAGCACATATTTCTCTGGTGACTTACATAATGCTAATGAAAATGTTTTTCATCTGTGGTTTGTAAACTGCTGGTGGTCTGATAAACACCTGGTAGTTTCAGTGCATGGATAGCTGGATGGAACATTTGGTGCTGGCTCAGGTCATTTCTTAATGGAGCTCAACAGCTGGAAACAAGACCTAAAGTAATTTTCCATTTAAGCAGTTCTGAAATCACTGAAGAGATGTTTTGTAGCCGTCAATGGCAAGTTTGGAATCTGTGAAACAGACTCTCTAATTAGATGTCTTCCCTACTATGAAGGTTTGAGACTCTCTTTTTAATGCAAAAATATAAATTACTTGAATGTGGGGGATATAAACAGTTATGGCTCAGCATAAACACCTGTATCATCGCTGAGGGAGCAGTCTGTATTCGTACCCAGAAATATTGAAACATCATGTGCCTGAAGAGATCTTAAATCTGTAGCACTTTCTCAGAGAAAATATAAGACATTAAAAGCCTTTTCAGACTGCTTGAACAAGTAGAATTTATTCAGGAGTTTGGAGGCCCCATCCCTGGAGACATTGAAGGTCAGGCTTGATGGGCCTCTGAGCAGTCTGTTCTAGTTTGAGATGGGCCTGACTATTGTTGGGGGGTTGGACTAGATGACTTTTAGGGGTCCCTTCCAACCCGAGATATTCTATGTTACTAGTCCTTCACTGTTAGCGCTGTAGTAGACATAGTCCTTCTCATAGGCCAGAAGACTGAGATGGCTAAACAGAAAACACAAATGTATATTTCTGTTCTGTGGATTTGTCTTTTATTACAATAGCTGACTGTCATTCCAATGTCTGCTTTTTATCATCTTTAAGACATATAGGATTTAAATTAATATATAGGAGTTAGTGCTTTATAATTTTGAAGACTTTTCTAATTATTTTCTCCAGATATCTTGGTGTTCTCCCTGTGGGTTTTGGTTTTTTATTTTGATCTGTAAAACTTAGTTTGTTTGATAATGTTTGGGGGGAGAGAGGAGTTGGCGTAACCCTTTGAATTTTTCCTTCTATTTAGCACTCTTCTTATGTCACCTTGCTTTATTTAGCTTTACTTTCAAAAGTGTGCTGTATTCAGTATTCCCCTTCCATATGTTAAAAAATTACATTTCCATGGGAAATGGGAAGATCCTGAGACATCTGTAGGTCAGATCAGAACTGTGCCTGGGCTGGTATTATGCCTCGAAACAGAGGTCAATACTGGAAGCCTGGGGAAGAGTGTGAGAAGAGGGTAAACATACAGAAATTCCTGCAGTGAGTCTTCACAGTCTCTAGTATTTTTGAACTTTGTGTTTAATAAACACATAAAATAACACCTACAACTCCTCTGAAAGAGTCTCACTCATCTGGATCACATGCTGTGGGAAGGAGTTACCTCCCTTTCTTTGTTTTGAATGTGGTACCTGCTAATTTAATCTGCTAGCCTTAAGTTTTATTACTGGAAGAGATAATGAGTGACTCCTCCCTAGCTACCTTCTCAGTGCCCCTCCTGATTTTTATAGAGCTGTGTTAGGTCATCCCTGTGTATCTTTTTTCAGGATGAGGAATCTGTTCCAAAGCTTTGATTGTTCTTGGGGACTTTCTGTCTTTTCCAGTTCCTTTAGGGACTGAGGTAGTTTATATGTTAGGGGGAAAGGAGTTGAAAACTGCACACAATGATCTCACTCTTGGATGTATTTATAGTATAGTGTTTTGACAGCATTTTCCATTGCTCTTTATTCCTTTACAAAATATTAGAGCTATGTGTTTCAAAGCCCATCACTTCTGTATAAAGATAGCATTTTTTATACAAGTGTGCAATTTTAATTTTATCTGAGCTGAATTTCTGTCTTTCTCCTTTTCTGGATAATCCGTGAACATGTGGGAAAAAAAAAGCCTTGATCTGGATCCCTAAGGGACTTCACTGGTCACCATGATGAAATCTTGCCCTTTTTTTCCTGTCTTCTAATCAGCTAGTATTTTTTAAATTATGACCAGTAAACTCTTTCTAATCCAAATCGTCATTTTAGTTCTTAGGTCATATTTTCAGTCTTTTTCAGGAGTCAGGACTAGCAGCTTTTTAATTTGTGTGTTTTAATGAAAATCACTCTGAATTCACTGTGCAAAGTAGAAGAGATTACACTGAACTTGCAAAAAGGCAGCATTGTATTGCTGTAAAACCAGTGTTCATTGATAAGATAGCTGGGTTTGTAGATTTATTGATAGATCTGTAACTAGATAGATAGATACAGATAGATAAATAGATATAGACAGATCTTTATATAGATCACCTGGCTGCTGTCCTGACAGGTGATGTGCATGGAATACATAACTAACATATTTAAGAATAGCAACTATCATGGGATTCTGTTGACTGAATTTTGATGTCTGTGATGTTGCTAGTACTCAAGTTTTCTTCCCAGTCTGTAGACTAAAAAGCATTATTAGGACATGACCTTTCTTATCCCCAAGGAGCAGTCCAGGTGAATTACATGCTAAAAAGGCTGTTTACTTCCGGTGACAGAAGGAAAGGCTGCGGTGGCTGGCCCATATGTACATGTCTGGCTTATAGATGATGTTTAAGTGAAATTAAGTCCATCTTGAATAATTAATTCAGAACTACAACATATTTGTTGTTTTAAAGCCCAGTGACAAGACCAGATGAATGCCATTATACTAAGAACTATAACCAGATGACATATAAAATGATAGTCACCTGTAGCTATAGCACAGCAGAAGCAGGACTCTGTCTGAAACCCTACATTTTAAGATTTTGTAGCTTTTGAATAACTAAGTAAGAAATTATGCTGAATTATCACTAAAACAGTAATTGTGAATAGCATATTAAATAGATCAAATTTTATTAATACAAGATAAAAACACTAGTACAAGATTAGTTTAATTGCAGAATCTAGTGCTTTCTCCTAAAAGAATACACACCTGAAAAATCTACTGAGGAACTTACTCGTTTCTTACTCATTCTCCCTTTTTCTTTTAAAGAAAGGGGAAAAAAACCCACAACAAAACCAAAACAAATGACATTTAATTGTTGTTATCATATAAAATGTAAAGGAGTAGCAAATACTGAGCCATCAAGGGATGTGCAAATACACTGATTAAATCATCCTGGTCTTCCTTTCTCCTTCCACTTTCTGCTGCATGTAATTCAATTGCATGGCAGAGGTAGTACAGGCTTGCCATTTTGTTTTTATTTTGCTTTGAACATTCAGAACCACGTAAATCACTCTTTTTCTATCCCAGTAAGAGATTTTATAGGTCCTCTCTGTACATGATTTCCAAATACTTTGACCTAATTAAGTAAAGCACCAGTAACTTCTTTCATTAAATATTTCAGAAGTTATTTTTAAATATAAAATAGTTTTTAATCAAAGTAAATGTGACTGTTCCTTAAGTAGTCAATTAATTTGTTCTTAGACTTGATGTAGTTTAAGCACTTTAACTGATGAGAAGAGGCAGTTTTGCTTCTTTTTTTTTTAAAGTACATAAGAAGAATAAGCATCTGTGATGAATCAAAAAACAAAGCCCCAGCAAAATCATGTTTTGTTCTAAATTTTCCCTTGTTTGGGGGCCTCTGTGGTGTTTGCTTTGCTTTGTTTACTTTCTTTCTTGCTTATCTGCTTGGATTCCAGTGCCGTGACAGCAGATGACATACAGCAATTGTAAGGTGCTCTGACACTCAGTACTCTATTTCTAGGGCACCAAGAGAACTGAGTGTGGTGTAATGTAATCACAACCTGTTTGCCATTCTCTGGAATGATAATTAGAGTATTGTAGTAGGATTTAGACTGACATGCTATTTTTTGTGTTTCATGCCCTTTATTTATGTATTTTTGCATTCAAGAAGTAACTTTTGTGTTTGGTTAAACATGTATCAGTTTCTCTGTGAACATTAGAAAACATATTTTCCCCAGATACCTTTAGTTTTTCTGCATATACATCCTAATTCCAAAAAGGCTTTAATATTAAAGCAGCATGTACTTGTTGACTACTTGAACATTGCTTTGCTCTAAAGCAGTGCTGGCATAGTAGCCAATTCCTGGAGGACTGATGTTCATGAACAGTTACAGGGCCTCAACCTTTTCACTATTCTTTTCAGACAATTTGCCTGCTTTGTCCAAACTTGTTGATCATGCTAAGAGTCATGCTGATGCCTGAAATGGTGTTAATTTTGAAGGATCTCCAATAGGATGAAGGCCTTGGTCTTTTTCTTTCTAAGAGCAGGGTTTTATTTGTAGGGTCGTATTTTATTTAGAGATTTGTTGATTTTTGTCTAGACAGAGAGAGGCAATTTGTCAGTGGTTTATATGCCTTTTGTGGCACCTAACTACAGGGGTTTGCAAACTTGTGGAAGGGTAAAACCTTTCACAAGTAAAATATTTTTCAAAAGAAAAAATAAAGGATGTATTTCTTTAAGAAGATACTCTGTGATTTAGAAGACTTGTGCAAAATAATTTAGTATAGACATCAGTTGGAAAAACTGTGCTTAAGTCTGCTCAAATATAGACCAAGTGTGAAAATGCATTATTTTCAAATTGTCCAGTAGAAAGTAATAAAGCTTGAATGCATGGAAAGAAACAATTATACATAATATAAAATACTTTAATTGCTTTGTTGTCTGTACTCTGTGAAATATTTGCCAAACATCCCAGTAAAAAAGTTTTGTGTGTGTGTGCCACATGTGATCCTGTAGTCAGGGTGCCCATTCTTCAAGGAAATAGAACCTGGCATTTAGAGCTGAGTACTTGATGTTTTTTGTATTTCACCTCTTAAACGACGTAAAGGCCTGCACGACTGCAGCCTTTTTGTGAGTTGTCCTGAGTGTGGTCAAAATGGGTTATGCTGGCCCCAGGAATTATGAGATGCTCAACATCTTTTCCAGTGAGCCTGTATAAATGAGCACTGCAACTGAGAGTTGCACCTTACCCCTATGACCATAAATTTTCCTGCCTTAGTTCTACTCAGATATTTGTGTAGCTGTTTAGTGAAGTAGATAACATTAAAGAGGGGAAGAGTGGTGGCAGGAATCTACATCCTGGGGACATGGACACCTTTAGTGACTGGGCTTGGGCAGCAGCTGGGCTGTTCCATTTCTTTTGCTTACAGCAAGGGAATTATGAGACACCTGTAAGACATCAATCATGAGGCATCCTGTCTCTCTGCTCATACTCATAGTAAACTAGGAGCAGGAGAATGTCACCTGCCTGTGCTTGCAAGTCTGGTTGTAGTTGAGGAGTTGAACACTTTCTTCCTATCCCTTTTATTCACCTAACCTGATTTTAAGGAAATTACCCTGCATTGTGGCTGAAATGTCCTCATAGATGATGTCAGTAGCAGTGTGTGCAGCTTGGGCAACTGAGTCTCTCTGTATTAGCTGGGCATGCATTGGGTAGATGTACCTATCTACTTGGGATTAAAGAATATAAATAATTGTGGTTCAGGAGCTTATGAATAGAAAGTATAGCTGACTAGAGAGGAGGTGACTAGAAAGGACGTACAGAGGAAGGAGCTATTTTAGATGACTGAGGCACTCAGATACGCAGGTAGGAGCTTAACCACATGTTCCCTGGAGAATTTTTGTTTTCCGTATGTTTCTTAAAATTTCCATTACCATCTTTGAAGTGCCATGTGGTGACCCTTTAGGAAAACTGTTAACTCTGTCCTTTTGGGAAACCCCAGGGTAGCAATACTTGATCATGCTGTCACAGAAAGTACTTGTATATGGAGTTGAATATTGATATCATGGGGAAAAAATGAAATCCTGGCCATTTATCTTATTTATCTCTGACAATGTAAGGACATTTTGACATCTGAAAGCCTTTTGGGTTTTTATATTTTTAGTTCAATTTTTAAATTTTTTTTTTAATTTAAGTTAGTCCAGGTAGGATGGATAGAGGACTTGATGATGTTTCTTAAGCATTTGGAGCATATTAGAAAAAAGTGAAATAACTTGGCTTCCCCCTTACACCACCAGCATCATACATAGTCAGTGAGAGGATTATTTATGCTTCTGTTCATCCACAACTGGAAGAATCTAGTGACCATTTCTGCTTCTTTGTGGGAAAAAAATAAATAAATAAATAAAATCTTCCCAATTACAGAATGGCTGTGAAAAACACCTTAAAGAATACAGCCTTTACAGTGTTACTTAAAAGTAGCTTTGGATTTGCACAAAAACCTATAGATAGAAAAAATTCTTACTCGTGTAAACAACATTCAAAAATAGTAGTTGAATGTTAAAAGGAAGTATTGTGGTCAGATAAACACAGAGTGCTTTTTTTCCCCTGACCTCATCACTGAGGTTTCTGAAATTCTAAAAGTTCTCAAGGTACGTAGCTGTCTTTTCCTCCCTTGTATGAAACATCAGTGCAAATAGTTTTATTTTCACTATTCAAACTGACAAATTATGCTAAGCTTAAAAGTTAGTGTTTCTGACTGATACAGCCCATTTTTATAAATTCTTTAATGTCTGATGTATTCCTTAAGACTATCTTGATGGACTTAGATTTCAAGTAGTAGTTCCAAAATATTTTATCTAGGGTGAAGACCTTAATACACTTCCCAGAATAAATACTGATGCTGATAAAATATTATTTTCCTTATTCCTGAATAAACAAGCTGTTGCTTGGGGAAGCCTATTTTTGTTAAAGGAGAGTCGAAGGATAAGTATGTTCCTTTAGTGCAGAGAAGTATAAAAAAATATTTTATATGGACCTAGCTGGTGTGCAAGTGACAAGTCAGTTTGAATTTTCAGATGCAATGTTCTAGAGACAGAAGACTGAACAACAAAAGTAAATAGACAAGTCTGTTTACAACAGCAACAGAAACCCCCAAAATACCATTTTAAAATACCACACAGGAAGAAACTTGTTCACAGGTCTACTTTTCTTCTTCTGGTCAGGGTTCAGTAGTTGCAGGAAAGGGCCATAATGTCCTCAAGTGAAGAAAAGTCACTTGAATTCTGTCCATTGCATGCTCTGCTACTCTTCTGTTGTTCTCTGCTGTTGCAGGCATTGCAGTTGAGCCAAAATACATAAATGTAAGGAAATGAGACTGTTTAGATTGTACCATGACCTCATTTATGTGACTTTGTGTGCCACCTCAACCACTTTTGTAATCGCTGTTAATTTAGTATCAGAGGAAGGTGGTCTGCAGTGATAGGGATTTGCAGTGTACCAGACTGCCATCAAGGCCTCTTCTGCTAACAGAGCCTGTTATTTAATACTAGACTGTCCTCTTTGCTTCATAAAAACAGGCATTAAGACTGGCAGGTTGCTGCTTAATCTGTCTCATCCCTTTGAATATCTGTACACCAAATCATGGTCACTATTCATGATTTTATCCTCTGTTTCTGCAGCAAGAGGGCACTTAATCCCCTTTAGAATTCACTTGTATGAGGAGGATTTGTGTCTGACAGCTAAATAATCTAATTATATTCGCCTTGCAGAAATAGAGAGATAAAGATTCTGCCTGTTTTGTTTATATGCCCTGTTGTCTGTTGGGAGTCAACCTAGGCTTAGAGTCAGGAAATGTGAACTCCATTTCCACCATGTGTTTCTTGTGTGACAGGACTAAGCAAGTCAGAATAATATCTGTAGACTAACCTAAATGGAACAAGGCTGACTGCTACCATCTAGAAATGAGACTTATGGCAATCAGCGTACTGGAGGAGGGCAGAAGGAAGCTGAAATGTTACTCTTCAGGAGAGTCTCCGAACCACCAGACTGGAGTACAAAGGCAGAGGGGAATATGCTACTCTTTTTGCTGGTGCTGAAACCAGTCTGCAGTCAAGCATTCAAAATATATAGGGCCAGACAGAAAATGCAGAACTTCACTTGTCTTTGCAGCTTGATGACTAGGACACTGCTGAGAGGGGGTCATTATGGGCCTTCTGGTTCATTCTGTGTGTGACTTTTAATGGCAAACTTTATTGACAAAATGATAGAGTTAGGTAAATGGACAGAGGGATTTTATGCTGGGAGATATCAGAGGACGCTAGCAGGGTTGAAGATCCTGCTCTCCCAACAAAAGAACAACTTTGTTTGGATGGTATTCTCTTTTCTGTTCCCAAGGAGTCCGTTAGTTCCTCACGCTGATTTATCACCTGCACAGGCATTCCTTCTGAAAAAGCAGATGAAAGAATGTTTTCAAGCACTTGCATCTGCTTCTATAAATTAAGACATTACATTGCAGCATGCACTTCCCACTGGAATGCACCAGTTTCTTCCTCTTTGTGTGTGATTCTTTTGCTGTGGTTTTTCGCTTATTAAATTTAAGCTCATTGTGGGTTTATTTGGGTTTTGGTTTCATGGCATAACATGAATAATTCATGAATGATAAAGCAATTACTAAATGCTTTCCTTTAATTGATTGTTCTTTAAGATCTATTTCATCCTTAAAAAAAGAAAAAATCCCCTAAATTAAATTATTTGGGTATTCCTTTAGTAAGCATTCCTTTCTGAGTTAAGTAGCAGTGCAGTTTAGAGTATGTGCTTTTATAATTTGCCGAACAATTTTATGAAGCAGAACTATGAATTAAGTTTTGATTTTGAATGAGCACGTATTGAGATGTGCAGCTCTCTGTGACTATTCTGTTTACCTCGGAACTGAAAGCTCTCTTTCCAGTCTTGCTTCCATCTTGAAGGCATTTTGTGCTTTTATCTGTATGCCTGGTAGCTTAAGATTCTAAATTCTATCTCTTCCAGTACAATTTTCACTGCTTTCCAGCTAGATCTCAGAATCAGCTCTTCATCATCCTCATCCTTCTTGACTTTAAGCTTCTCATACTCTTTTCATCATTCTGCCCTCTCTTGATTTGCAGGAATTAGTCATCTCTTGTTTTTTCCATAACCTCCTAATCACTGCTTCATATAATGTTTCTCATCTCTCATTCCCACATTAGCAGAGAAGTCAGGAGGTTCTGTAGAGTTTAGGTTTTGATCTCTCTTCCAGAGCAGTTGACAAACACTAGATTGTAAGTAGAGCTGTAAGCTCATCAGAAGGTCAGTTTTTTCTGCTACCACAAGACACTTCTAGGTATTGGAATTCATAGTTTGTCTTACTTGTCAACACAGTTTTCTGTATAGCTCTCGAAACTACCTCTCTCTTGTCTTTTAGCTTTTACTCAGAAAGTCATGGGAGTTTTGTGGTGTACCTTACCAGAAAAGGATGTTGAAAAAAGCTAGGGCTTTTAGGTATTCATATCTATATAAACAAGTAATAATTACAGATATGTCCCTAACTACACATAACTGGGATTTTAAAGCTAGACAGCTTTCTTGATAGGGAGAAAAGCTGAGGGGAGAGCATGCATATAATAATTGATGAAGGTACATAAATATCACCTATTTTATTTTGTTGGAAGCAAATAATGGTTGTTTTCTGTTCTTCAGCTTAACTGGCTGAGGCTTATCTTTGCTTATGGTAGTATCCCTCTATAAATTAGTTATTTTTGCTCAGAATACATAAAAATTAGAACCATTTAAAGAGATGTTGTCAACTTAAATTCACACTCAATCTAGAATGACTGAAATAAATACTTCTCATATGGAGACAAGCTAAGGGTTTTCACCCCCCATCTGATTTTTACTTTTGATGGTGAGTAGCACCTTTCTTTAAATAATTTCATCACATATTCAGTCCACCAAAGAAAATTCTGTGAACCTTTCCTATACTTGTGGTAAGGGATTATTTTGGTTATTTTTAAAAAATAGTAGTAAGCATTTTTAAAGGGAAAATTTGAGAATCATATTTTTATGAATCCTTTATAGGTTTTTTTTTCAAAGCTAACAGAAACCCCCAGACAAAGCTAAGTATAGTTTAATTTGCCTCTGTTTCTTGACTGCCCTTTTTCTATGCTTATATTTTGTATTTCCATAACGATTTCTACGTTGTCCAACTTTTAAATGAATCTGCAAAGCTTAAAGGAGAATAATTTATTTTTTTTCAGAGTGTTGGGAAGAAATTACCTCCAGCCACAGCAACTCAGGAGCCAACAAAAATAGAAGTGGACAGCAGAACAAAAAGTAGGTTTCATCATTTTTCTTTTTTGCACTCCATGCTGTTAAGCCTCTTAAAAGCAAGCTGAACATTTTTTTCTGAATTTAGCTAAGTGTCCTGTATATACGAAAAGCAAGGATGCAGATATATGTATTTAGGGTAAACTTTGAGAAGATAGTACATAGATAGAATGCTTTATTTCACAGAATCCTCTGACTTGTTTTTGCTCTTACAATCCTGCCTCAAGTTTTCTGCCACCAAAAATCAAATTAAACTATGTGATCCGCTTTCAGCTTTGAGGTTACTTCAGAATTCATCAGAGTTGAGTAAGATCCAACTTCAGGCTGTAACTTGTAGGTAGGTCAAAGAGAAATATCTCTGATTGTGAGGGCCCATGATTTTTTCCTCTTTTTTCTTCCTTTATATAGCAGAAACAATCTGTGTGGGTGGTATGGTTTGTATGGGAAATGAACAGTGTCCAAGAACTTCAGTTCTGTTTTTGTCATTTCAGTGATTAGCAAACAAAAAGCAATTATTAGATCTTTTAGGCAGATCTCAGTGCTGTTCTAGAAAGGCATCTCTAAGTAGCTTACCAAATAACTTCCCCAGATTTTGGTTTTTATTTGTGTAAAGTTACAACTAAATGTTGTGGATTCTGGTAGAAAAGAATAAGAAGGAAGAGAATATAGCCATACCTTAGCAAAGAAATAGAGTAAAATATGAAGTGTTGAGGTTTTAAGTTTTACACAGTCCTTCTCCTTGTCTGATGTGTGTATACTTTTCGATAGTTAGCAGATAACATTTTGTCTCAGGACTGAAGCACTTACGAACATACAGATGAAAGCAGAACAGGGTTTGTCTGAGAGAAGTGTATGTTTACGACTTGGTTTACAACATTTTTTCAGCTCACAGTTGCAAATGCAGCTTAAAACAGCTTTTAACAAGTTATTGTCCATTAGCTGCACTGCACTAATTGAATTGCTGCATCCTCTTATCTTGTTCCCCTTGGGACACCAGGCTGTTAATGGGACGTACTGCAAGAACTCAATTGCCCTGAGGAACTGAGATCTTGAAATAACGAAAAATGTGCAAACTAGTAATGTAGAACAGAGCTCCTGAACCAATGTGTTTTGCAATTACCTTTTCCAACCTGCAGCTTGAGCCGGTTAAGCTGACTGGAGTGCAGGTGCCACCAGAAGGGGTGGTCTCATGGACTTTCCCACCTGCAGCAGTAAGTGTGTTAAGCCAGGCTATGAGACAGATGCCTCTTTTGGTTTGGTTTGGTTTTTATATAGGCAGAGGATTAATTTTTTCATAAGACAGATAAGGTCTGATGGTCAGATGAGAGGAGTATGATCAGAGTCTGGCATAGGATTAGGATCTATCTAGTATTTGTCATTTCTCCAAAATTAAATTTTTGTTTTCTCCTAAAACCCACCACAAACAAGCTTTAAAAAGCATTGAATCCAGGGAAGTTTGGAGTATCAGAAAACTGGTGAATGTTCTAATTGCAGTGTTCAGCATGACAGTATCATTCCATCTTGGACCTCAGCTACTTTCACTTTGCCTGAAATGGTAGTGTTTTGTGGAGTCTTTAATTTCTGAACAAAAAAGATACTGCACTATTCTCCAAAGAAGCAGCAAGAAACAGAAGATCCACAGATTAAGCTCAGTATGGAGACAGGGCTTTTGGAAATGTGATTTAGATTCCCTTGGGATTACTGCTGGAGATGTATGCTGCAAGTAAGAGAGAGATCATGTTGGTAGAGGAATCATACAACTTTTCATCTTCCACCTGCATCTTCCCATGACTGATGCTATTATTCCTTAAGTCTCAACTGGATAAAAAAATGCACTGTGAAAGAGCCTGCTGAGAGAGGAAATGGGGAATGGTAGCATCTTCCCTCCCTGCCCACAGGGGCTTCATCATGGCAAGATAGCTGCTGACTTTTCCCACATCTTGATTTGAGTCTGCTTTTTTTCCTGTAGCTTTCCTGATGCCATAGGGCAGTGATTTTCAGCAAGGCACTTGATATGCTTACTATTTGCTCTCAGTATATACAACAGGGCCTAAGTTCTGCAACGGTATGAGTTGGTCAGAGCAAAGAGACAGAGCAGTATGTTCTATAAGTGCATCTTCCAATAACGTGCTATGTAGACCTCCCTAGGAAGTGGGCTTAAGCTTTTGCGTCATAAACAGGTGACTGTTCAGTGCTGAAGAGGGTATTTTGCTCAAAGGGAGAGCATGGCAAAAGCACACATCCTTACAGAGCTGGAGTGGTCCCCTTGGAAAACATCATTAAGTTTTCAGGAATGCATCTTTGAAAAGAAGAGGGGAGAGCTGTTTCGTTTAGGTTTGCAGGTGCCTAGACTTGGAGGGGATTTATTCTGCTGTTGAATTACCATCTCTTTAACATATCTGGGATGACACATGCATGCTTGTGTGTTCATAATTCTATCTCTGGGTGAGATATATTGTTTTTTAAATTAAATAGCTTGTTCTTAGTTTAAGTAGTTTGCAGTGAAAAGACTATGTTGTAAGAAGTAGCTGAATCTAGATTAATAGGACCCTAATTAGTTTTGTTTCTGTTGTTTGATAAGTTGGTATTTTGTCAATTTGAATCTCATAAAGTTCCATGAAAATGTTTATTAGTGAAATCCATTTATGAGTCTTGAGGGTAGCAGTTAAACAAAATTCTGTTACGTGTAGTGTTATGTTGTGTTTTTTTAATCTGGTTTGTGTTTTTGTTAACAATGATGTGATTTTTCACTGGCTTTTTTACATTTAATTCCATTTCAGAAACATTTTTTGAATGATAGTTAAAGAGAGGAAGCTTAAACTCAAGGAATACTTTTTAAATTCTGCTTGTTTTCTTACTTAGTATTACTCTTTGTGGCCTATTGACTGGTATGTGTTTTAGACTTCATCAAGGGAGAAATATTTAAGCCTCAAAAATCAACTATACAGGTTTGTTGTTTGCGTTACTAAAACAAATAAATAAATAGTTTCTGAAAAGTTAGAAGGGTTAATTGAGCCCAGTCGTTAGGTTATCTGAGCTGCAGGAAATCTTGCTGTGGGGTGGAACAATTCTTGCTTAAAAAAAGGGAAGCAGAAGCAGAGGTAAGAGGAAATTGTGTCGATCTGGCCTAAGACAAAAAGCAAATTCCAGAGTCACCATCCCTTGTGAAATTTAAGCTTGAAGGTATGTTTGTCTGTGATCTGCTGTCTTGAACCTCACAGCTCATCCTAAGAGTCTGGCAGGAGAACAAATAGCAGAGACATGCTTTTGAAGTGAACAGGGTCCACTGATATTTACTCCATAGTAAATGGAGTTCGTTTAGTTCTGGTTTGAAAAGTATAATATTTAACCAGTCTCTCAAAAGACAAACAAATTAATTTACCTGCCACAGAACTGCAGGACCCCAGGTCACACAGAAGGTCTATACGTTGAAACCAGTGCTTTGCACTGTAATTGTAAATACCTATCAAGTGACTGAATTCTGTGGGTGAAATACAGTGTTTGCAATGGTCTAGATAATGAAGCAGCTGTGCTCTGTAGGAAGGCTATCTCTTGCTGTTGTTCTGTCTTTGAGACAAAGATTTTTGGGAGGGCTTGAGACTGTATCAGGCCACATTTTGGACTTGGGACTGTGGGGTGTAAGGTACTGAAAAGACATGCGTGTTAACCACCACAGTAAAACATCCAGTTCTTTTTACAGGATAGTCCCTTTATAGTGTTTAGGGTGGTCCTGAGACTCCTCCTCAATGAAGTGTGAGCAGTGACAGACCACTTGTGATAAATATCTAGTTCTTTGCTGCTGCCTTTTCTTCCAACTTCTGAACTGCAAGGATGATGTTAGGAAAGGGAATTGTGTGTCAGACCCCTTGGCCCTTGGGGTCTGACAGAGAAGCTAGCAATGGCTTTGTTTTTCCTTCCAAAGGAAAGGACTAAGAGAGATGTGGGTAGAGAAGGTGCTTATTGTCGTGTTGTTTTGCACTTAGTCTAGTTGGAACAGTGAAGTTCAAAAATCACAGGATGTAGCCAAAGGTACATATTTTCAAATGGGATTATACCTGGCCCAAGCCCTCTCTGTTCCGAATGTTGAATATCCTGCATTATCTCCAGCCTGTTCGAGTTGAAAGATACACTGTAAGGTTTATCTGCTTTCTTCCTCAGTTTCCTGACCAATGCCTATTGCCTATGGCAAGTTGTTCTCCTTTGCTTGGGGAGGACCTGTGAGTTGACAGGAAGAGACTCTGTGGTCTGACAGAGTGAATTATTGTTGAATTAATAAATAAAGATTGAAAAGGTCATTAATATATTTTCTTCTCCCTTACTGTTTTCAAGATGTCTGCTGTTGGGGGTTTATTAGCAGGTATATTTTAAAAATGTCTTCAGGTCAGAAAAAAAAAGAGGCTTCTGGGAGAACCATCTGTCTTGTATAAACCCAGTCTTGAATGTCAAATGTAAAAATGGGATTTATCACCTACAGTTGAGGGATGCTTAATATTGGTATCTCAGTTTGAAGCTTTAATTTGGCTTAAGTCTGTTTACCAGGCTTGCAATAGGATGTATTATTTTGACCTTTACTGTTTTGGTGTTTGTTTTTTTCCACTTGGAAAACCCTCAAATACAGCAAGTTCAAGTGTGCTCTTTCAGTGATATGTCTGAAATGAGAATTTCCTTTTCTCTTTTCTTCCTATCTAAACATAACTGTTGCTTCTGCACTTGTGGCACTGTGCTCTGCTGACTAAGGACAATTTTAGTACTGAAGTGACATAACCTATTAGATTCTTACCTGCTATTATTAATCTGATTTTAAAGGTTCATATTTTTCCTGTTGGCTTTGCTTTTACTTACTAAAATTATACTGGTCTACAATTCCCTTAGGAGAAGTTTGAAAGCAGACTTTATTCAGTCCCTTACATTGTTCCAAACCCATCCATGTTGTTGAGACCTGGCTCTGTTGCAGCATGATCCACAGGGTCCTTGTTAGGCAGAGGAATGTATTGATCTAGTGTATGTCAGTGCAAATTGCACTCAAGGAGTCCAGACTTCTACTGTACACAAACCATTATTTTTTTCTGTGGCTGTGCCATCACCCTGTGTTCCTGTGCCAGCCTTCAGAGAACGGGGTGGCCAGCAGCCAGCACAGCTCCTGAGCCTCTCACAGGATTGCCTTCTGGCTCCTTATGAACTGCATCAGCAAGTGGCAGAGCTTAAGATCTGTTTTTGACATTTTTCTCTAGTTTATTTCCTTGTTTCTCTGCTATGTGAAATTTTTTTATTTTTTATTTTAAAAGGAAAGAGCTTGGTGGGGAGGGAAACATCATGGAGAACAGAGTTCTTGACATCAAAACTAGAAGGTGAAGATGTGTAGTGATTTGCTATGTGTGAAAGATTGTGAGTTCATTGCTAAGTATTTCTGCTTTTGACAGCCTATTACTGTGAGATCCACATCCTTCTAGAGGAAAAGCTTAAAAAAAAAAGAAAGAGCACTTACTGTTCTGATTATCATCTGACTTTCTTAGATGCTGAAACTGTCTCTCCATTCTTGTCTCTCAGGGTCTTTATCTTGAAGAATGGTTCAAATTTACAGCCTTCAAATAGCAAGGGGGAGCTGAGGGAGGATTGTGAGTTTCTAGGGCTCAGGAGACATGAGGGCCCTGGAGACACTTGCTGTTCAAAGCTCACTTGAACATGAAACCCATGGGATTCATCCTTTGGCAAGAGCTGCACCTCTGGCACCCTTTCAGAACAGTGCTGTCACTGTGGCATAGTGGCTGTTCTTCTCTGTTAAGTAGCTGTGCATTAAGCTTGGCTTCCCATCTGGTCTCGAGATTATACAGTGTATAGATTATATAGTGAATGGAAGAAGAATTTTACTTCTTTAGAATGGATACTCAAGAATGATCCTCCTTGGGCCCAGGTGGCATTTACCTCTGAGCTTCTGTTCTGCATCTTAAAAAAGAAGTGTTAAGCTAGTTTCCAGTAACCAGAGACTTCCCTGAGTATGCAGCACTCGGCTTCTTTAGTATCGTATTCTATCTACATCATCTTTGTACTAATTCACTGAATCTATTATTTAGCAAAGCAGTTTTTCAGCATGTGGATACTCTTAGAATCGGAAAAAAACCCACTCATTATTATTTAAGGGAATGTACACACTGAGGCATAAAAATGTGCTGAATCTCAATTTTCTCTTAAATGCTGCTCTACATCTACCTGACCTGTCAGTATCAACCTGTCAGTGTCAACTTTCCATCAGTCTTTACATAAAATCTTACTATACTGTCTTGAAGACAAGGTAGTGAGCAGTGAAATATCCTAGCTGGCTCCATGAAGGGAAAAGCAAACCCTTCCTCCAGAATGCAGTAAACTAGCAGTGAGACACCCCTTTCATCGCCTGAAGTCTGAGTTGTGATGTGGTGGTTCTCACATGCCCAGTCATTTGGCAATGTTACCAAATATTTATTTGACAGTGTTCCCTACTCTCAGAAACAGCAAAAGTGGCCTATTTTTCCCTTGCTGATATTTTTTTCACGTACCATGTATGTTGTCTTAATCTGCCCTTTGTTTCTTCAGAGACATCAGGGCATGGTGGGTTGACCCCAGCCAGCAGATGAGCTCCGCCCAGCCACTCACTCCCCCATAGAGGGAGCAAAAGCAAGAAATCTCATGGATAAAAGCAGATTAATAAGTGAATGAAAAAGGAAAAAAGGGGATACAAAGACAATGATTCACCACCTGCACAAGCAGACCAATGCCCAGTCAGTCTCCAAGCAATGGCTGCTTCCTAGACCAACACTCCCCAAACCCTCCTTTTGTTTCCTGAGCCAGAGCATGTATGGCATGGAATATCCCTTTGCTTACCTTGTGTCAGCTGTCCTGGCTTTGTCGCCTCCCAGCTCCTTGCCCATCCCTGTCCTACTTGCTGAGAGGGACAGTTAAGGAAGAAAAGGCCTTAGTGCTGTGCAGGTGCTGCTCAGCAATAGACAAAACACTGGTGTGTTACCAGTGCAGCTTTAGTCACAAATCCAAAATATGGCACCATGTGGGCTGATGTGAAGAATATATTGATTCCACCTCAGCCAGACCCAGTACAGGACAAGGCCAGAAAACCAACTACTGGTGATTGTGGGTAAATTTAAATTTTTGTGTTCAGGAAAAGAAATGTATGAAGTGAAAGAAATTCTTGCTTACTTGAACCATTGCCACATAAAATTCACACCATTTAGGAATGGCAGTGTGTGAACTGGAGAAAAGCTTTCCTCTTCCTCATTATTACTGTTTTGTTTCTCAGGCTGATTGTCCTTGCAGACAGCAAGCCTTCACATGCACATGTGTTGACTGCTTATCTAAGGTTCATGTTTCTGCCACTTAACTTTAGCATTGGGAATGTAACTTCCTAGCCAGAGCCCTAAGTTTTGGTATAGCCATGAGAGTTTGGTGTCTGAGCTCCAATGGATCCCAGTGGAGATCTGTCACTGCTGTCCAGGGAGCTGAGAGCATGATTCATCTAATCAAATGCAGAAGTTTGCTCTTGGGGTGAGGAACAGCTCTCAAGCTTTCCCACCCACTAATGACTGGATTTCCATTGACTGGAGTGCAAACATAGGCACTGACATTGTCAGTTTCTAACATCAGGTGCCCAAATCTAAATCCAGATACCAGACCCAACCCTGGGGGCTGAAATCAGCAGCCTGCCTCTGGAGGTGTTTGAGGTACCCCAGGGTGTTTTGGCTTGCCTCCAGCTGACAGGTCAGAGTGACCTGGCTCTTAATTGCTTGCGGATCATATCTGCCAACTGCCAACCAGGTGGGTGTCTTTCATACCCATCAGTGTCTGAAATAGCACCTACTGTCTGGGCAGGTGAACTGATGCCTCAGTGGAGCCTCAAATACCTGCAATTGTGATAATGTAGGTTCTCTTTCTAGTAAATATAAAGAAATAGGTCTTGTTTCAAATTAATTTAATTTCTGTGGCCTGCAAGTACCTTTTTCTCTTCATCAAACATGACAGTTGACTAGAGGTAGAGGTTATAAAAATTCAGACATTTAAATGAGATGAACACTACAAAATCGCATACTCCTCTACAAAGTGTCCACTAATTTCTCTCGTTTCTTTGGTCTTTTCAAACCTGCTGCCTTAGAGTATCACATTTTTATACATTATTTAACAGCTGGAATACATATTCCCTTTTTATTTGCAAGGCACATTGACATACTTGCCTGTTGCACAGCAACATGTTGAAACTGCTTTTCATGACAACTGCTTTTTACGATTTCTGAGTAGGAGTGCTGGCTCTTGTATTTTCCAGATGAAACTTGCGATGATGCCCTTATTTATAGACACTAAAGGGAAAAGGGAAGAGGAAATTTTAGACCAATATTCAAAACTCTTCTTCGAGGCTGAGTGTAGAGAAGGTTTAGTTATTAATGTCTTTAAATTTATTAATTTATTCTTTATTGTTTAAACATCTTTATTAAGACAGAAATATCTGCTTTTTTGTGACACCAGAGGATAGATAAGCTATGCCAACCTATTGGGTCCTTTATGCTTCCAATGTGTGTGATCTGAAAGCTCTACCTCTGGAACTTTTGAAGCAAGTACCAGATACAGACTTGCTCTGAGGGAAATGGTTTGTGGCAGGTTGCCACCTGGAACAATTACATTTGAGAAAATGGTCCTGGGGTCTGCAGAGCCAACTCCCTGGATGACTTGTGCAGGAACATTCACCTGTGTGCACTTTTAAAAATATTTTATACTGATTGTAAAGGTCTAAAATTCTAGAAGAAGGATGGCGAGAAAATGAAAGATGCAATTGTGGAAGATTTTTGTCCTTGTATAAGCAGTTGTTATAAAGTGATAATTTATCACACTGAATGTTCTTCTTTTCAGCCAAGGAGTATTGCAAAGTGATATTTCCATATGAAGCACAGAATGATGATGAACTCACAGTCCGAGAAGGTGATGTCGTCACACTTATTAGTAAGGTAAAAGCACTATTTTTCTTCTATAAGCAGGGATCCAGTTTTTAAAACAGACATCATTCACTTGCCATAAAATCCCTATTTTTGCCTTGGACAGTGTCCTTCCTAAAAAAATGCAGGCTTGGCAATGAAACATTACAATAGGCTTCAGAAAGCCCTACAACTCACTCCCTCTTGTACTCTGGAGTCTTACCTTGTGTCTTACCTTAATGTTAAGTGAAAACAGCCAGTATGTTCTCTTGAGTTTACAAGTTTACACTATTACTCCTAATTTGAATCTGCTGACGAATCTACATAAATTGTAAATTGATCCCTCTAACGACATAAAAGCTTAGAGAATAAACTGGAAGATTCAAGAAGGCAGCAGCTTTGAACAGCTCTGTTAAGTGTACAAGTTATTTTTCTTTTAGGAATTGTGAATTAGATTTTTTGGGTTAGATGGAGATCATGTGTCTAAATTAGCATAATGAACTAAAAGCTTATTTAAAATGTAGTCTCCCTTAACACTATGGTAAAGGAGAAAAACATAATAAAACATAAATAATTTTAGATCTGTCTTGTTTTCTTCAAAATTACTTGAAATTACTCAAGATTAAATTTGAAAAACTGGTGCCAGGTTTTTTCCTAAATCTCAAAAAACTCTGCTGTAAGATGGTGAATAAACAGTTGGTTTTCTTTTAGGAGAGCTATGCACCATGTTATAAAGAATGGATTGTAGTTTAGGTGCACTTAGTTTCCTGCTCTGGTTTAAAGACTTTACAGTTTGCTTAGATGTTTTTGCCTGCTGGACATAAGTATTTGGGGGAAGAAGCTACAAACTAGAAAAAGCTGTGGATTTTGCATGGTGAAGATTAATTGTAATGATGTGCACAATAGTGCTGTTGTTGTTTGTGCTTATATAATTATATCAAATAATTCTATAATTGATAAGTTTCATCAGAAATTGTTACTTGACTGAGCAGTTTGGCACTTGGGCAGAAAAATGCAAAAACCTTGGGAAGTACATCTGGGTCAGTGTTTGCTATATACAAAGCCCTTTACCTTCCTAGAGGACATTGTTTTGTCCTGCAGAATATACAATAACCAAGGAAAAATAATCAGGCATTTGGTAGAAAGAGAAACTACAAATTTAAAGAATAAATAGTGTACATTAAAAATCGTTCAATGACATGGCCTCAATGACTTCTTTGTTTAGCTTGTCTTAAACTGTCTGGATTTGCCTGATGTAGAATGTTCTTGTGTGAGTATTTAACAATGTCTTTGATCATGGAAATGGCTTTTAAGATGTTGTTTCTGTCCACTTTAAGCTTTATTGACCTGATTGATGTAACTGCATGAGATGGCTGGTCTCCTGGTAGAGCTGTATTCTTCAGTGTACATAGATAAAGAGACAGTTACTTCACTGAGTTTTCAGTATGAAATTTCATTTGCTTGTCTTTTCCTTTTTTCTTCTTCCTGCACAATGGAAGGATATTTGTCTTATAATAACTGAGCTGACGATGTGACTGAATTAATGAGTTTCCCAACCATGCACTGAGAAGTTTGTCAGTATATACTCTAGTATATCCCCCTGTCCGTCTACTTTCCAGCTTGATGGTATCAAGCCAATGCAGATATTTTATTCTATTTTCTTCTTTTTTTTCCTGTGGTATGTCATGTGTCTATGAACAGTTAAATAAAACCATGCCTCTAGAGAGTGAGGGATCTCAATGCAAAAAGCCATGGCATTTCTTTGTGCATACTCTCTTATGCTGTGTCTAAACTAATCTGAGGTACTGAAGAAACAAATGCTTAACAAGCAGAAACTCTGCAGATTCTTTTGTGGTTTGCAGACCTTATTGCAATCAAACTTTTCATTTGTTTTTAACCCATGGTCTAAAAAAAAATATTCAAGTCATGTGGCATCGGGGGTCCTTGATGCAGAGTTCTGAAAAGACAATGCTCTGCCATGCAAAATGTTAACTTTATTATAGTCCAGATCTTCTGAAGTGGTTGTCTGCTGTCTTTCCGCACCCCCAACCCCAGCAATAACAAAAACACTGCTTAGAGAGTATTTTCATAACCAGTTAGTGATCCATACTGACTAAGAGGAATTAAACAGAAATGTGTGGACTACTTCAGAAACTATTACCATGGGTTTGGTTTGCTGTCATGTTAGAGTTTCTTTTAATCTGTTTCCAATAAATTGTTTTGCAGGGTTTCCTTTCTGTGCTGGAGAGCATTAGACAGAATTTATTCTTCCCAATTACCTAGATCCAAGGAGAAACTATTGTGGCTTTTAAATACAGAAATGGATGTCATAGCACCTTCCTACAAATACAGATGCGTTATCATAAAATAATGCATCTTGTTGAAATCACTAAAACCAGAAAGTTATATGAATTCCCAGAATGAAGCTCCCCTCATGAGGCAAATCTGTTTTCACAGTCATATAAATACTAATGTTGAAGACTCACTGTTTTAACTTGCACTGAATTTGAATTTAACTAAAAACAATGGCATTGATGAGAATATGTAGAAGTGGCTGAAGTAATAAGGAGTGATTGACACAAGAATGGGAGGGAAATCTCATTAAAATAATGCACAATGTATTACAAGGATCTTTAAAGCATGAAGATGAGATATCATTTGATAGGTGCTAGGAGGAAGGGGAATGACTCAGTGAGCTAAATGGTAGGTTACTAGGAAAGCCTGTTATTGCATGCACATGTAAGAATGTGTGTGAGGAAGCTGTTAGTCTGGTATTCATGCTAAAGCTTTATTTTATGGAAAGAATTATAAAGGAATAGGATCAGTAAATGCAGAATTTAAAATCAGCATTATAACAGCACCCTTGCAGATAAAAGGGATAAGTTAAGAGCAGATTTAATTTTTTTTTCCCAGCTAAATTAGTTATAAAAATCCATTTGTCAAGATCATCAAATACCTACCTAATATAAAGAAAATCTATATTTTTTTTGGTCACGGCCTTTGTAGAATCTGTTTCAAGTTCTCATTCTGTTTTGATGGATATTGATACCTTGAATCAAAAGCTGATCTGACCTTTCCTATAGGCCTCTATGATATGGGAATCTAAATATCTGAAGTTTTTTAGGAAATAGTTGAAAAATGCTTTGAACGGATTTGCTGAGTCACAAGTAACTTCCCTAGTTACTTGGACAATGTGCTAATAGGTTTTAACTTATTAACACTGAAGTGAGTCAGTAGAGGCTGATGATTTACTGGACAGAGAAGTATGTATTTGAGAGGTTTAAGAGGAAAGATGGCATTATGCAATACACATGGCAAAAAAAATACTATTTGCCAATTACACAGCATATTGAGTCATTTCTTGAGGACTTTCATAGGCTTAAGTCAAGGAAAAAATACACAATGACATAGAGTTCAAATATATGGTAGTAGCAGTTGTTTTCTCATAGATTAAAATTTACTTAAAAGACTAGAAGAAAAGCAGAAACTAACATTATATAAATGTATTCCAGAGATTTATGGAAAAGGTTTTTCTCTCCTTCTTTTCCCCAGTGAAGCAAATATCCTTGTAGATACCTAGAAAATGTTTTTTTATTAATTACTGGAAATTAAAGTGGAGAAATGATTGTCCTTTAATTCCATCATGCAAAATATGCAAAGATAAAAGACTAGAAAATATTGCTCAGAATTGTAAGGGAAGGTAAAACCTTCATATTGGAGGCAATAAAGCAGTATGCCTGGTACCTTTGTTTTGCAAAAAGGGATCTAAGAAAAATACACCTTTGGAAGAAAGAAAAAAAAAAAAAAAAGAGCAAAATAGAGTAACTATACACTTAAGGTGATTGTTGTGCAATTTTATTCTAAGATACATTCATAAGCTGAAGATATGTAAATGGCAAGTGGTTGTGAGATTGACCCTGTAGATTATTCTTTTTTGTGTAAAACAGTTTTGGTTTTTAGGTCATTTTTTTAGTGTCTTCAAAATGTTCCCAAAAGCTTTTGGGTACGGACAAGAACACTGGGAGGAGCTGTACTGTGTAGCTAAAGGAGAGTGGCAAAGAGGTGTTTTATCATGTGTAAATATTGAGTTTTGGAGATTATATTTGTAATATTCACTTTTAAGCAACAGAAGATTCACTTGACATTTTCAGTTGTCATCTTGAAAATATTTCAGGATTTTTTATTCCAGCACTTCCCATGTTAATAAAGGCTCTTTATACGAACACTACAAATTTCTAGTAGCTCTAATAAATTCTTTAAAAATACATGGGATTCTGGAGATTTCAGTGGCATACAGAAAATTACCTCTATGAGGAATCAATAGTAATAGTTAAACAATTAAAAGCAAATACATGAAGCACACACCAGCAGCTGTGTAGTCATTTGAAAGCAGTTTTACTTGCAAGAATTTGAAATATTTCATTGGACTGTATCAATCTACCTGAGCTCTAAGCAGTAAAGGCCACTTTGTTCACAGGAATGAAAATGGTCAGGATAAATAAAACTAACTGCTTCAGAAATCATTGCAAATTTGAAAAGCTGACAGTAATAGAAAGGCATCTTCAGCTGAATCCTTATTAACACAGTAGAAGGAGTGGAGAGCAGTATCTTATGCCTTGCACTGCATGTCTGACCTGACTGTTCCTTAGCCTCCACCTACCTGGATTGCAAAGCCTTTCTCCTGCTGCAGGCTGACAGCTGAACACATGGCATTAGTGGTTGGAACATGCTGCACAGAAGTGATGGATGTACATACTAGGGGGTCTGTTGTGATTTTGCAAAGGAGCCTTCCTGAGGAGGTGAGTTTTGTGAAGGGTGTCCAGCTGCCTTGTGGATTCATCAAAACTGTCTGAAGGATTAATGAGATGGAAAAGAAAGCAACCATGACATTCAACCTCCCAAAATCTGACTGATGGTTTTCAGATAGTATTGGGAAAGTTGGTGGGTGGATATCATGAAAGACACAATAGGTTAATGCCTGTGACAGTGAAAGACTTGCATGGCAGATTATCTGCTCTATATATTTAATGGCAATCCAGATATTTAATGGTAATCCAATTTGTAGTGCTTAATTCTGTGTTGGGCAAAAAAAGAGCCATAAACCCATTTTCCAAGAGTAAGCAGTCACGTTTTGCAAATATAGAATCTGCTTTTGGTGTTATTGTTAATAATTTGCTTTACCATGAGATTTGCAAGTTTTATTGTTCAAAATGCTGTACATTTAGTTAGTCCCTGCCCTAAAACATGTACAGTCAAGTGGTAAGACACACAAGTACAGATGAGTAGAAGGGTATAAGGAAGGAATGAAATGAAATTCAGTCTTGGTAGTCTCCTTCATATTGTCACATTTTCCCTGTTGCAGTGAGTACTCTCTGCGTTTGTCCTTGTCGGAGTATGGAATCTGTCCTGATGCGGAGCGCTTAGTATTTTCTGATTCTTAGGGTAGTCATTAGGCACTTAATTTCACCCTCTATAGGCAGTTGTGTGAGCATGGCCTTTTCACCAGAACAGTTTTCCTGGTTTTCTCTCTTTCAGTATCTTTAAATGCTCATCCTGGTGCAGGAGGTAATTCTCCAGAGCACTTTCATTAGCTGAGTAATTGCCAAGGCGAATTCAGCTGGGTAGGTTGTGAAGGAAAACAGCTGCTCTAACGGATGCAGGAGGCTTCTAGAGGGATGGAATTAGTAAGTGCTATCTACAAGAGCCTTGCCAGTGAGTTGAGGCCATGAGAAGGGAAAGGAGCAGGACCTGGACAATGTGATAGAGGAGGATGCTAGCTGATACTTAGTTGAATATTTGGCTTGCTTGTGGTGTCTCCAGGGTAGAAACCTGTCTGTTTCTGCATTTGTTTCTATGGGTGTTTTTTGTTGTTGCAGAGTTTTTTCTATAAGCTTGTAATTTGCAAACGGCACGTGCGTATTTAAAACCCTTGATTATAGAAATATGTGAAGGAATTAGAAGATTTTCAGTTTCTCTTTCAGTGTGAGCAAATAAGTAGATAGTATTGCACTTTTTTCCATATTAAGGTGAAATCGTTGGTATTTTCTGCTCTATGGGTAAAAAGAAAAGCATGATAATATTTTACATAGCTAAAAATAAAGTGAATTGGCTAAGAAAACAGAAATTTTCAAAGCAGAAGTATGGTAGCTTAAGGCTGTTTTGAAAGAATGGAGGAAGTTAGTAATCTTTCATTATAGTAATTCAGGTAATTTTGGTTTTCCTTGATTGACAGCTAAAAGCTTTTATCTCATTTTTATAAATTAGTTTACTAATATAACAATACAAAAAAACCCTGAGATTATGCAGGGCAAAATATATGAACTGGTTTAATAAAACATAAAAATGGCTTTCTGTCAGAGGAACACAATGGATTTTTGTTGATGCTAAATATTTGGTCATGCAGATGCCCCTGTTGGGGGTTTTAACGCAAGATATTTTGAGCATCTGTAACTTTTGCAAGGATCTTGCGCACAGAAGGACTACAGTAACTTAACATCAAATAATGTCCAGCTTCAAGAAAGCTTTTATGATAGCTTTAAGAAAACTTGTACGATATTTTATCTTTAAGGAAGAGCGTGTGAGCAGTAGAGACACTTCCTGCTTGTCTTTGGAAATTAAGAGCTATTTCCCTTGGAGAGAACAATACCATAAAGGGTCTTGGTACATGCCCTTTTCTCTCCTGGGATAATCACTAGTTCCTCAACACATCTTTGGCCAGACCTTATAGCCATACCTAAGCTGCTTTCTACGTTCCATGCTCTCTGTGCTTTGCTCAGCACCAGATTTTCCCCCAAGACCGCACACCCTCTTAGCTGATTGAGAAACCTGTTCACACCAAAGCTGCTGATTTCCTACAAAAAATTATTTTGCGAAGTCTCCAAGCTGAGGTTGCACTTTTATATGATAGGTAGAAGGTGGCTGCTGCAAGGGATGGTTCTGCTTCATCTTCCTTGCTTTGCATCTGGCAACCTTGGCCATAGGACACACAGGGATGGGCATGTAGGAAAGGGTGGTATGAGGAGCAGTCAGCAGCCTGCAAAGAGACTGGATTAAGCAGTAGGGGCACTTTTCCACGACCTGAAACTTCCTTCTGAAGGTTTTGACCTAATGTGAATGAAGGTTTGGATTTTTGCTGTTTCATGCCACAGTGTCATGCAGGATGGTGACTGGAGTAGGTGCTGCAGAATGACATCCTTTTGACATGCTGCTAATTTGTGTGACAAGTGCATAGGATGAAACTTGCATCACCACATAGCAGCACAAGTATGTCCTCCTATGAGTGATATAAAGTAGTTATATAAAACTTGTGGGCACATTGATGATCAAATAAATATGTTAATTTTTCTAAAATTATGTATATGCTCAGCTATAGGGAAAACAGACTGAGTAATTGTCCCCTCATTTTTCCTCTTGCCTGAAGCTTGTCCTTGGCGAAGACTTTTAAATGTTTATAAATAAGTTTTTAACACTTACTTGTATCTTGCAGCATTTCTTGGCTGCTGTGTTTAGAAATGGGACAAAAAGGTCTTTGTAGAGATAAAGTCTGACAATGTGTTTAATAAGGTACCAGGTGCAAATTTCTTAAATTTCACTGATATCTTTAGAAACATAACTGAAAGCCTAATGTTTGAGCTGAGCACTTAACCCATGAAGCCTGAGATTAGTCTAGGGTAGAGGGGAGCAGCCAGCACTTGATAGCACTGTTAGCAGTGCTGCAACAGTGCCTTCAGAGGAAGGGATTCTCTTGTTCCCAAGAAGTCCCAGATTTGAATTTTGACAAATGGAAGTTGATGCCAAACTGTGTAGGTGAAGTGGCAGGATCCCACATGCGTGCAATCCTTCAAGATTAGCATCATGTGAAAAGAGTTAAGTTTATTTGTAAGTATGTTTAGTACGGCCAGGCTAATCTAAAAAGGTGACACATTTTAAGATATAAAAGGAAAGAATTTATTTTCTGCCCTGTGCTTACAAAAGATAACACTGAAATGCTGAGGCATCTGGAAAACTGGTTATTGCTCACAATATGGGCTTTAGATTTGCTGCTTAGCTGCATCTTTTCTTTTATCCTGTTTGTTGGGTTCACCTGCAGGTTTGATAGCGTTATCTGAAGACCAACCTTTTCAAGAGAGGGAGAGCTATTTAAAGGGAAAATAAAAATGCACATATAGTGCCAAGTAATTAGTAATTGGGATTAAGACCCTGGTGCTGAGGTATCTGTGATGCAAATAGTAATAGCATTAAATAATCACAAAAAAAAGTTTTGTTCTATGTTTTTGTAATCTTTTTAAACATGAATAATGTAATTATGTTAATATTGTATCTTGGCTCATCAGAGACATAAATTGTGTCTGTTACTAGCACCACCTTTTGTGCTGGTTTTGTCTAATTTAGGTTTAGTTTGAGTAGTGGTGTGCTAGAGTTTTATGACTTGGAACATACTTATTTCTCCATTATATTCTGCTGACTGAACATTTTGAGTGAAGTGAAGCCCCAGAAGAGACTGTTTTGTTCAAAGAGCAATGTAATTTTTCCTATTTGTACAAATTTTTCATCAAAGCATTTTGGCTTAATTATTGATTAAATGATTCACTTGCAGAGTTTTAATTCAAAAAAGTTAGAGCTATTCTGGAAAGGATTTAGCAGACAAAATATACCTGGTCTGCTACATCCACTAATGTCCTGAGTATTGCAGGTCATTCATTATTCTCAGCCAGTTTACTTTATGCAAGGCCCAATAACTTCGACCAATTCCCATACAGACTGTGTCTTCTGGAGGGGTATCTTCTTGTGCCTCCCAGTAAATACTGCATGGAATGAGTAGTGTAACCACAGCTGAAATAATGTCTAATTTCTGATGGTCTCTCCCATTTCTTTGCATACAGTGTTGACACGGTAAATTCTTAGTAGAGCCTTGGAGCTTATGGATACAGAAAATTTTATCTATTTGGCTTCTTAAGCTTTAAAAAATACAACTGGCATCAGCAGATGTAAGGTTCCCTGTGGCTTGGGCATGAGAGCTCACAGGAGCTGGGAAGGATTTGTGCAGGATTTGGGGCTTTTGGGCCATAGGCTGAGGACCTGAGCAGGATAAATCCCTGGGTTAGGGGCCAAACAGAAGGCCAAACTGGGAGTTTTCCTCTCATATTTTCTTCCAGTATTTCATAATCTATTAATATTTGCAAGAAAATGTGTGCAAAGTGTAAATGGGTGTTTTCTGGGACTGCCTCAGAAGACGAATTAATTGTCTGTTAGAATGTCTCTTTTATCTAAATAATCTTGGATTAGGTAATTGTTGATAGATTCAATCTGCTTTATTGCCAGATTTTAAAATTATGTTTCTGCTGAGGACTACTTGATTACTAACCACACACTTTAAATCATAGCCATTTTCTTCAAAAGTATTTAACAAATTTTGCACTATACTGTAAATTATCAATCCCAGTAACTGAGCTTAGTAACAAAGCTTGATCGTTTTGAATACAGTCTTAAGTAGCACAAGGTGCTGTAATCTAAGCCTCTGGAGAAATGTCTTCATTCACAGGTATTTTACCAAATTTATGAGAGTTTATAAAAACACTAAAATCAATTATTTTCTGACTGGATTTTGAGCATGCTGTGTCTTGGTTTCTGTGTCATGATACTGAATGTAGTAAAACATTTTAAAGAATCAGTTGAATAGAATAGAATAGAATAGAATAGAATAGAATAGAATAGAATAGAATAGAATAGAATAGAATAGAATACTTAAGGCTGGAAAAGACCTCTAAGATGATCAAGTTAAACCATCAAACCAATACCACCATACCAGCTAAGCCATATCCTGAAGTTACCAAAATAATGCTGATCTTTTACACTTGTTTTCATAGAAAATTTTCCACATATATTTATATATTTTATATATTAATTAAAGGGGGTGGGGGGAGGGGCAGGGGAGGAGTAGACATTTCCCTGCACATCATTGGTTTTGCCTAGTAATGTCACACACCAACTTCAAAAATCACAGAGCCCAGCCTGTGGCCTTCTCCCATGTTTGTGAGAGCTGTGACCTGTTTGCCTGGTGTTGCAGTCGAGCCTGAGGGTAGGCAGCAGTGGGTAGGCTGAACGACAGAGTGCTTGTCCTTCAGGTTTGTCTTTCTAGGAGGCCTTTAATCCTCAAATTCAGGAGCCTTGATATGTTACAAATATCTACATGTGTGGATGATGTCTTGAGAAGTGCAACAGACACATTTGTTCACATTAAAGGTGGTTTGTTTTTCTTTAAATGATGCAGTTGGCTATAAGGCGTAGAAAGATAGCTAGAGAGATGCTTACAATGAGGGTGATAATAATGTAACATGCAGCTGCCAGCATAGCAGAGTTGACACATGAAAGCTCTCTCTGCAAGTGTAGAGGTATTCATATCTTTCTGAATAATGGGATTTTACCAGCTCAACATTCTTCTTGAAGAGAACCAAGCAGGGCAGAAGGAAAACAGATATTAGATGAAGACAACTGTCAACTTCTGCAATGTTTTTATATTTTTTTTAATTATGCAAGGAACTGTGTATTCTATGGGAGATTTCTGCGAAACTGTGGTACTCTACCATAAAAAATTCACTTTTTCAACCCCTGCACTCTTATGGTGGCTCTTTTCATGGTGGCTTTGGTAGAGCTGCAGAAGTTGCTCAGCTGTTGGCAGATTTCCAGTGAGTACCAGAAGGCTGCTGATGCCAGAGAGAACAATATCCAGACATCTGCGGCTGGCTTCACCAGTGATCTAGACACAAGTCCAGTAGGCTTCTAAACAAAAGCAAGAGAGAGTGCTTTATATAAAATACAAACTTCTCTGTCTTTGGAATGTCTGAAGCTCTTGCCCAGTTGGAGCAGAGTGAGAGACTGTGAATCTGTGAGCATTTCCAGGAGGGAGAGTTGAGTCATGTTTGCAAGACATGACAGTCTGTCACCATCAGGCTTGTAGCTGGGATGTGGCTCAGTGCAAGAGGCATGTCACCTGCTGGGTATGAACTTGGGTCTTTTAATTCCATAGTCTTGAGTGTGGTATCAGCTAGTAGAGCAAAGATCAAATTAGTAGGTGACTGACAGCTATGTCTTACCAACCTCCATTGTCATCTCCTTTACTGCCAAGGAGAATCCATTATGGTATTTGACTAAAGTGAAGTTTGTGTTCCACCAGCTGTACTCCTGGGCTGAGCAGATATCTAGGGCTAGTGTCTTGTCTATGTAGTATGTAGTAGTATCTGTCTATGTACAGCTGCTTCTGTGTAGTGAGTGGAGTATTTGTAGGATTATGTAATACAAGATGCCTTATGCTGAGGCTTTTTGTTATACCCCACCAGTTTCTGCTTTTTTTACAGTTGGATTGAGAGCACCAAGAGAAGGAGCAGAACAGTGCTTGTTCTAATACAAGAGCAGTAGTTTTTCTGCTAGGCAAAACTGTTAATGTAGGATACTGTGAGCATAAAAGACCAAGCAATGTTGTGATTCTTGTACCTGGAAGAGGAGAAAGCGCAACTCCAGTGTTTTATGGCTTTCCTTAGCAAGTGTGAGAGTAGCTACTACACTGCAGCTGCTAAAAGGAGATTAAGCCGTGATCTTAAGATGTCAACCCCACTTATGTATTTCTCTGTATTTCACTTACATTCAGTATGAAAAATGTGGTGCTCCAAAAGGAAACTTCCTTTTTATGTTGAAATATGTTTGCACAGCTTTTGTTTTGTCTCCCTAGTCATGCCTCTCTCTCTTCCCTACCTGCCCTACCCCTACTCTTTTAGTCACCACAGGCAAAAGTTTCAGAGTGGAGCTGTGCTCTTATCATTGGTTTGAGGGGTTGTATTTTGTTTTCTTCCTTTCTGTTGTTTTAATATTCCCTTCTGCAAAAATAAGTCTGTTTTCTCCAGATGATTCCTTTTACAATTTTCTTCACAGCTTGCAGTCCTTTCATTTTGCCTTTCCTCCCTCCCTTCATTGTCTAAAATGTCATTTGAGTTAAATTCATCCGAGAGAAGATTTTTGAAAAATAATTAACTGGAAATGAGGAAAAAAAGAAAATGCTAACATTTTCTAGTAGATTTTTGGTTTCTGTTTCAGGAATCTGCCTGAACAATGAAAACAGGCTTGGCAGTGTGAATGGGCACTGGCTTTATGTAAGGTACTTATTTGCTTGCACTGCCACTGCAATGAGTACATGAGTATAGTCTCCGAGTCAGGCTTTGGTAGGAGCTGATTTTTACAGTAGCTAAATGTTGGCCCAGCTACCACCTAACTTGCATGAATTCTAATATCTGTCAAACATAATTTCTACATCTTTTGCTATGTCTTACTTAACAGCTTTATAAATCTTTTGTTATTGTTTTTTTTTTCCTTAAATGAAACAAAAATGCATTTTTAATAATTGAAAAATAACTTTTTTCATAGAACTTTTGGAATATTTCAGCATCTGATTTTTGTCTGTTTACATTGGTACGAGTCTGATAGGATAACAATGGGGATAATGCACAGATCTTCTTGGTTCATTAATAAATTTTGCAATATTGATACTGGATTGTAATAGCTTGACAGCTTTTGTATAAAATCTGCATTTTGAAATTACAGTGAAGATAGATTAAAAAAGACAATATGAATAGGATTGTGTGGCTGATGGTGATCTAGGAGTATTGGAGTAGCTTTTGCTCAGTGTTTGCAGGCAGCAACATTGTTTTAATCATGTTGCCTTGATTGTGCTTCATAGCTCTGTCATTTGTTAGTGCTTGAGGCAGCTGTAGCTCAGGGATCCTTGTATGGTGGTGTGTCTCTTGATGAAGATTTACCTGCTGCTAACATCATACGTGGGCTTCCAGAGATTGCTGAGGCACAGTGAACCTGCAGTTGTGGGTAACGGGGGCACCACCACTGAGATTCTTCACCAGATCTCATCCGTAGCCTGTAATTTCTGAGATCTTTCTATCCTTTTGCCCAGTGACACACAAGCTTCCTCTGGCAGGTAAAGTAAATGAGAAAATTAAAGAGGAACTGCCTAAAGAGCTACTTACTATATGAAAATCCGGTGTGGTGATTGGCTGCGTAAGCCTGAGGGACAAGCTGAAAGAAAAAGCAAACCTGCAGCTGTTTGGGATTAACAAATGTGTAACAAAACAGCATCTTCATGAAAACACATGAGCTTTAAAAAAAGCACTGAATATGAAATTCATGTGAGTTAATAAAATGAAGAAGTAGGAGTAAGATTTGTGTTTCCTAAGCACATTAAAAAATCCAATCTAAAAAGAAAGTATGTAATATCGTGTGTTGTTTAGTTAGGATTATTATCTGCCACTGAGCTGTGCTATCAGTCAAAGCACAAGCTTTTAATCTCTGGTAGTTTGAATGATTCTAAATATTTTTCAAAATTTAAAGTGGGTCATAAATGTTTTGGCAATTTCAGATTAGCGACATAGGGGGTGAAGGGCATTATAAAATGCACCATGTGATAGCACAGTTGAGTGCACTGATTTCTAGGCTGCATAAGTAGTTAGAGGCAAGTGGGAGGGCTCCTTCACATCAGGAACGAGGGGTTGTGGCTCTGCAGTAACTGTAAAATCTTGTACAGTGCCTGCCCGTGCCACGCATGACTAGCTGATTATCTCAGTCATTCATGGAGCCTTGTAATCCCACAGCAGATATTGTGAAGCCATCAGCTAGTCAAGGATCAGCCCTGCTCCCTAACAAAGGCTTGACAATCTAACAGAACTGGAAGGTATCTCCTAAATTACTCCTGGAAGGGTCTAGAAAAGGTAAGTGTCCTTGGCAAAGGCCACCCTGCTAAAGAGAAGGGAGAATGTGGAAGAAAAACACAGACTAAGCATGAGAGAAAACAACCAGAAAAATAATGAAAGAATTGTTCAGTGCATTTGAAAATCAGGAACACATTACATCAGAATATTGAGATATGAAGGGAAAAAAATACACACCCGAAGCAGATGTGATGCAAGAAACTGGGCTATTCAGGTTGCATATGTCGTTAGCATGTACTCTATCTCAGGAGATGAGATGGAATAAATAAACTAAATAAAAAGCCTAACTCAGAAAAATTGCTAAAACCCCTCCCCCTCCAAAACCCATAAAATAAATTATCTTCTTTAATGGTAGTCTGCTATCTTTCAAATATCATCCAGTGTTTATGCATTATTACTTACAGAAAAATACCAATATGTACAGTCACTGTGAATAATATTTCTAAGACTTTTGCATTCTTCTGTCATCCCTGTAGCAGCTGAAACAAAGGATTTAATGAGAATGCGTCGATAAGGCTCCTTTGCATATGTGTATTATTACTATGCAATCTTTTCTTCCTCATTCAGATTCAGATTTTTTGAGCAGATCCTCTTCCCTATTCAAACCACTGTTTTCTTCTAGACAGAGAGATAACTAATTTCCTCTTACTTTTTCCCTCCATACCTTTGTAGCATGTGCATGCTCTGTAAGAATCTTGTAAATTTTCTGGATTAGTGAGGGCAATCTAAGCAGAAACTGCTGCAACCAACTCTCTGCTGCCAACTCTCCCCTCACCAACTCTCCGCCAGGCGCTCCTACACTGCCCGCTCTCCTCCAGGAAATTCTGGGCAGATCAGCAGATGACAAACTGTGCTGTGCTGCTCCTCCTTGCCACCCATCCCACAGCTGTCACTGCGCTGGTCCTCCCTGGTGAGCTCTGCAAAAGCCCTGGCTGTCAGCGGGAGCTCTGCACGGCGCCGCAGGAAGCCCCCAGTGCCTGGCGGCCAGTGGTCCCTCTCACAGGAGGCAGAGGGGAGACCACCAGCGAGCTTTTTCCTGCCCTGCCTGCAGGGCACATGATATTAGGGGGTGGCAGAGGGGGCAGGAGGTATGGGGGAAGCCAGACACCTGAGCACTGCCTGGTAAGAGAGCCTGACTTTGTATCATACAAGTCTTGCCACTTTGAAATACGAAAATTAAAATTTTGGCTACCATTAATGTGTGGGTGGGATGAACTGCAGGAGGATTTTGCTGAAGAAGTCTGGAGCAGGCAGCTGCCCTGCTGCAGGAAGGGCTGGCAGCAGAGTGCCAGGCAGCAGGTAAGAGTGGTGCAGTGCCATGGCATGGCACTGGGGGGCAGGGAGGACTGGCACTGGGAGGACCTGCACAGTGCTGGGCACCATCTGCTGATCCATGTAGAGCTGTCCCAGCAGACAGTCAGCAGTGGAGAAGCATGTGGTAGAGACTTGGCGGCGGATGGTTGTCCTATACCCCGTGCTATGATTGTTCCTAGAAGATCAGGGTGGATGTATTTTAAGTCTTTGTGCATTTTGAATACTCATCTTGAAAAAAAATTCACATCTGTCTTTTAATGAATCTTTAATGTTCTGTTCCCCTGTACACATGGCTGCAAGAGTGACTGCTTTGAGTGTGTGACATTTTTACCATAGAGCTTTTATATACACTGCACAACAGATACAGCTTCACAACCAAATTGTGCCAAGACATGCAATTCCATTGGTGTTTTTAGTTATTTTCTCATACCAACAGAATGTTGAGATTCAGGACCCCTTGATCCAGTGCTGTTTCTGGAGGGATATTGCCTCATAGCATATTTGAGGCTTGTAGCATTTGCTTCATTCAAATTTTTCTAGCATTTTTCTCTGTGAAATCCTATCAGGGCAAATTGTTATATCTCCCTTTTTCTTAAAGTACCTGCCTGCTCCTGCCTACTTTTATTATATCTATATCCCTCTCTTCCTTCTTGTCCCTGTATTCTGGTGTACCAGGTGGACAGCTTTTTTACTCTCACTTTACTGAAAACCTAGAAGAGACATGACTGTAAAGAGCCAGCTTTGTACAGTTATCATGCTTTTTTCCACAGCCCGGAGAAAGTCTTTGCAGGGTAAGAACCACTCAGTTTCTGCAGCAGTGGGTGATTGACAGTCCATGAAAATGTGACCTGGAACAGTGACCATGCCCCAGACTAGATCTGTAGTCATACATCAGTACCACCAAGTACTCAGGGAACACAGCTACTAAATTTCAACTGATCTCTTCTGAACAGTGGTGAAATGTGAGTTTTTGAAAAGCCAAGGTATTTCATTAAATCTGGAACAGTTTCCACAGGGTTTGATTATAAATGTTAGAATAGGAACATCCAACATGTTCACTCTTGAGCAATTCCCGTGTGGCTCTGTTACCAGGACAGCTGGATATACCTGGTAGGTGCAGATGGTTTGGTCAGTTCAGATCTGTAGCTGTGGAAGCTGCAGTGATTGCTTAAGGCTTATGTTGCCAGATAATGTCGGATCCAAGCAGCAAACTCCACTCTACTTAGCTCTGGCTGTCATAGAATGGAGGGATCCCTCATGAGTTTTTGTCATGTCCAACCATCCATTCTGGGATTTCCCTTACCCTCGTGACCCAGGTGTGTAATATTTATTGCTTGGCTCTGAGCCACATGAAGATCTAGCACTACTGCTCAAGAGGATAAGAAAGGCTGGTCAGCCTGGTGCTGAGCCAAGTGCTAAAATTGGCTGAAATGGTTTTAAGACAGAGCATTGTCTGAGTGACTTTCCCATAACTGTGCTTTGCAAAACAGCTGAATTGGTTTAGCTACAGCTTTCAGAGAAACAGGATGTGGAAAATCTCAACTGGAAGCTTAGCATCCAGGACTTAAGGAACAATTTTAACCTTCTCTAAAATGGTTGTGGCTTCTGTTACTATTATTGTTCATTACTGAAGTAGCTGTACTATTTTTTTGTCATTTAGACTCACTGATATGGTAGTTCATTTACTGTTGAGCATTTAGCTGTGTGTTGTTTTGCTACACACACTGCGTTGTGCTGCTCAAAAATGCTGCAGAAGGAGGTGATGCTTGATACTGATGAGGTGTATAACGGCTTCTTAATTGGACTGTGATGAAATTTAATAATGTCCAAAGTAATTCTAATATGTCAAGCTTTTCTTGAAAGTACAGGAAACAAATGAGCTTTTTTACCTTCTGGGGTATATAATATTTAATTAAGTTTTTGTCTTTCTGGAAAATTAAGTCAGAAAGAAATAATATCAGACATTCTCAAAATGCTTACTGGTTTAGTAGAGTAACTGGTGAAATGGTGTTTTACTTGGGATGCAGGCAGGCTTGTGAGCTTTTACAGAATGTTTATTGTTTATTCCTAGCAGTTCCATGTGATAATGTAATGCAGGGTGATTACTGAAGTTTTATCTACCAAATTACCTTGTTAACCTGGGACTACAGTAAATTGTTATGTCCTAGCAAAAAGGCACATCATGCAAAAGAGCACTTCAGCACACAAACCTTTTCAGAACACTAGCACATTGTGGTTTTCATTTTCTTTTACTGTTTTGTAGGATTGCATTGATGTGGGTTGGTGGGAAGGAGAACTCAATGGCAGACGAGGTGTATTTCCAGATAACTTTGTCAAGCTTCTTCCTTCTGATTTTGAAAAAGAGGTAAGCAATGTATTTTTTCATTTTTTGCATTGTAATACAGAATGAAAGGAGAGTTGAAAGGAATTATTTTGGATATGTGATTTTGACAGTTTTACTTCTAACTTAATAACAAAAAAGGTTAAAGAAAATAAATTTCTGGGGTTACAAAGCATCCATCTGAAAGCTGTCTGTCCTGTGTTCTAGGTTTGAGAGAGAGGAATTACAAGTCCCAGAGTCCTTTGCTGAGTTAGGTATTGCAATGATGACCAGAATTGTTAGCTTTTCTCCATTGTTTTTTGTGGCGGAATATGAAAAATCAGCACACCACCTGCATGCTGATTAACAGCAGCCAAGCACTCTTCCAGAATGAAAAGAGTGAAATTTGATCTGTGAGATTGGAAAGACAGCAGCAAGCTTTTGGTATCTCAGATGCATGTGTCTTTACCTCTCTCAGAATTATAAAAGAAAGTATAAAATCTATGCAGAACTTTTTTCAGCTTCTATTTATTTGAAAGAGGCAACTTCCCAGGCAGTATTTACAAATTCTGCAGCTTCCTGGAGTAAAGTAATGTACTGCTTCCCCCAAAAGTACATCCCATTTTTAGGAACCTTTTCAGGCATCAGTGGGATATTACGAACTTGCCATCAGGCTTTTGATGAGTATTTCACAATGGCAATGTAAACCTTCTTTGATAAAACTGAGACTTAGTGACACTCAGCTTCAATTTTTGGCAATAAAAATGGATGCCAGAGGCAAAAATTAAATAACTTGGAAGGCTTAATAAAGCAACTATTAAACAACTCATAAAAGCTAACAAGATAATTCTTGAAAATGCAGGTAGAAAAGCAGCAAAAACATAACTCCATAGAAAACTGGATATCCTGGCTGTAGGCCTAGTAATAAAACAAGGTGATTTCCAGAAAAGGCAGAAGTCATAAACCTTAAGACCTAGTGAGCCTGTTATAGAATAAAAAAGTCTTCACTCTTACCCATTTTTTGTGGTGAAACGTATTCAGTCTTTTTGAATTTAAAATTTATATATCTTTATATGTGGGTTTTTTTCAGAGTACAATGAATATAACTTGTAGAATACATTAAATATTCAGACACTCAGAAAGTGCAGCTAGGTTTGCCTTAGATCTGGAGAATAAGATTTTATTAATTTTTAAAATGGCACAGTTGAGTAAGTAACTGCTAGGACTATAGGCTGCCTGTCTTTGCTTGAGTCAGTGCTAAAAGGGAAGGAAACGGATACTTTTCCAGTGTTTCTTGTCAGGTATTTTCTGATGTGATCCAGAAACCTTGGATTCCATCTGAAAGTATTTGTTGCATTAGTTCTTCTGCTTGTTGAACAAAAGCTTGGTATCTTTTCCTGTTTCCTCGTTCAGTCACCAGTTTTCCAATCCTGATTCTTTTCCACACATGGCTATTTGTCCCAGGCCTTTTCTAGTCCCAGTCTCCACCTCTCAGGTTGTATCAATTACAGGATTTCCCCTGAGCTTACTACCTGACTCTAAATCACCATCTGGATTTACTTTCTATCCCTACATCAAATTTCTTGATCCTGCTTGTTTTGCTCTCCCCTCTCACACATTATCCCTGCTCTGTAGTTTGTCCAACCGGTCCTGGTTTTCCTTCTGTTGGCTTCACTTCTAGTCTGTCTCCATCACTTTCTCAGTTACCTTGCCCAGCCACAGACCCTTGTAATTCCTCCTTTCTTCTCCATATATCCTTCAGCAGTCTTAAGGCTCCTCCATACTACCTCCTTTCTGATTATTGTCTGCCTTTTTGAAACAATACATTTCCCTCATCAGCATCCAGTTAAAGCCAGTTTGTTTAATGTAGCATATGATCCTTTCTCCTTTGTGTTTATCTACATTAATGTTTCAGTTTTAATCAGGAGTGGGATTTGTAGTGCATCTCTCACTTGTCCATCTGTACTTCCTATGTTTTGGTTTGCCTCAAAGACAGATCTTGGGGAACATGGACTAGGCTCCTGTAGGATAATAACTAAGCCAAAAGATATTGTAAAGGAGTGCACCTCATTCCAACTGCTGACATATGGACAGTCAATGGAAGCAGGCTCCCACCACTCCAGAACAAAACCCCAAAAATGTATATTGTGCTGTTGGATCCTCAGCACCAGCTATTCACTCTGCAGCCATTATCAACCAAACCCCCAGCTGCTCTCACAAGACATCCATTGTCCCTTTCTTTACACATTTTTCTGCACTTTTCTGCATTTAGACCTTGAACTGTGTTGCCTAAGTTCTTGCAGAAGTGTCTCTGAGAGTATAAGGGCCTCACTGTTTATGGAGGGTGGCCCACAGCAATCAGGCTAGAGAAGATCATTCTGATTTCCTGAGTTCTTGGCCACAGCTTTCTCAGGTTAATGACAGGAGATGATGTGGTCAGGATAAGGTGGTAGGAGAAACCTGAGGCTTGCAGGATGGCAATTTCAGAGATTTCAATTGTTAGGCTTAGACAGTCTGTGCAAAACTGGCATTTTTTTTTTTTCTCCAGAGATGAACACATTTGCTAGATTTGAGTTTCCCCAGGAAGGGTGAGTGGCAAGGGCTCAGCCTTCACATAAAACATTTCTGTTCCCTGTCAACATTCAGACTAAGACTTGAGAGTTCTAGGGCAGAGGCTGGACTAATTACTGCAATGAGCAAAGCAATTCATCTTTCTTGAAAGTAGGTGAGCCATTTGGCAGATGTGTAGAAGATAATGGGGGGAGGGGGAGAGCGACATGAGTTTGATAGAAAATATTGTGGTTGGTTGATCGAGGTTTGGCAAAGCTATGCATATCTTTGAAACATGAACTTATATATAGTTCCATAAGACAATATGAAGTTTTGAATAGCTAGCAATATAGTGACAGTGATTGTGAGCAATCTGTAGCAAAGGAAATAATGTTATTCTCAGAAAAAAGGATGGACATATGAAGAAAAAATTCTTAATTTTTACTTAGGCTTTCTTCTCAACAGTTGTATTTATTGATTTATTTTAAAGATCTAGCATGATGTTCCATTTGTTTTTTATATTCATTTCAAGATTTATATGGTGAACGCCAGTATGGTGTGTGTGCATAAACACACATCAACACAGAAGGAAAGCTGCTTCTCCGTAGCCTTCAGGTGAAGTGAAATGGTTCTGACACTGACTTGCTGGTCGTGTTTCTCACCCATATCATTGCAGATCTATTTGGAAAACTGTCATAGAAGAGTAGGTAAAAGTAAAAAGTACAGATTGGTTGGAATAATTTATTTAATTTCACCAAACATCTAAAACTCTGATAATTGTCTTTCACAATTGGAGCTGTGAATGGATCACCGTGAGTGAATAAAATATAACCTTTGCAGCATTTCCTATATTCTGCATTTTTGCCCCATTTATAAATCTGAAAAAACACACTTCCGGTTTTGCTACATCAAGCTGAGGTTTTTTGTGTTTTGGGGGTTTTTTTGGTGTTGTGGGTTTTTTTGTTTCTTTTTTGTGTGTGTGTGGTTGTTTTTGGTTTTTTTCAAATTATTTGGAATATTTACATGATTAAACTTTAAATTAATACATTTCTTCAGTAAACCAAAGCTAATGTAATTCTCTAATCTTAAGACACATAAACTGAACTTTTTTTCCCCTCTGCAGGACATTTCAAGTGCAAAAGTAGAAAAACAACATTTGTCAATGATATTTCTCTCTTCAAATCATTACAATTAAGTTATTTTGGGGAAAATATGTGACAAATCTTTAGTCTCAAGTCTTGTAATTATTAACGTTAAGCAATGTATGATTTACTGCAGCTTTTGAAGGAATGAGATTTACAGGCATCTTTAAGCAATTTGTTTTCTTCTGCTTTTAAATTGTAGAGACCGAAGAAACCGCCACCTCCGTCAGCCCCTGTCATCAAACAAGGATCAGGTAAGGTGCAGCCAGATTTATACAGCACATGCAAGTGAGCATATCTCAGCCTAAATGAGGTATGTTCAAATTTATATAGAATTCATCTGTATCAAAATTGATAAACGAGAGGTCTAGACAACAACTGTTTGATCAGAATCAAATTGCAAAATTATTATAACCCTGAAAGACTGTAATGTTTGGGGTTTTTTAAATGTATTGCAAGCATCCATCTGTACCATTTAAAAATAATGTGTTCTGCCCCTTAAACATGTTAATTTGGAGCAAGCATGTTATGTCAATTTTTACAAGTTCTCCAGTTCCATTCCTTGACTGAAGTAGATTGCACATCTTCCCAGTAGAGAATCAATACGCTGGAGTCTAATAATACTAGCCAGAGGAAGCTGGATTCACTTTACACCTATAGATCTGATTTATTCTAGAGATACAGAGCTTTTTGGCATATCTATAAGAAAGTGTCGGAGAACTTGGCTGCAATACAGTGGCCCCATGTGAGTTGCAATTTAAGTCTTAGAGAGCTGCATGAGTGCTGGAGTTTGCTGGCTGTCTCAAGGTTGAATGCCATAGTTAAACTCTTGGTTTTCAATGTTTCATAGCCGTAAGTATAAAACTTAAAGGAGTTACCCTGAATCTGGTTTGGTAGATAATGGTGTTGCAAGTGTGTTAAGGGGATGATTATGTTTTCCAAACAGATAAGTACCAGTAAAGCTGATTTTGGAATATGTTAGACTGAATTGTGTATAAATACTGAGAACATAAACCACTTTTATTTGTGGTTATAAAACGAACTGGCAATGAATTTTTTTGAAAGTGCCTACAGGATTTATTTTTTCCATGAAACTTAGGAACAGTTAAAGTATCTATGCACTTGACATTTCTGACCTTAGAAACCAAATTCCTGTTCCATTTATGTAAAACCACATATCACAAGGCATGGGATGCTCTCAGAGTTTTCATTTATATTGCAGTTATTCTTTAATATATTGCAGGAATTCTTTAATCCCTCAACTCCTGTTGGTTTGTTAAAATTCTGCAGCAGCACTGCCACTTCCCCCACTGCTGGTGCACATTAAAAAACAGAAAATGAACATGTCCTGTCTAGGCAAATTATTTTTCTTGTCACACTGGTCTGTTCCAGGTTTCAGTGCTTTAAAAAGTAAATTTCCCTCTCCTACAGTCTTGATCTTCTAACAGAAAAACAAGTTACACCACTGTACAATTTACTGTGAATCAGTAGGCTATAATTTAACTAGTCTGAGTCTGTGAAGCAGTTTTTTTACTACAAAATCATGACTATAAATATTTGGTTTGCTTATTGACACCCATGGTTTGTTCTTCACTCTGTCTTCGGACTCCTAAAAACATAGATTTTATTTTAACAATACTAACAGTGTCCCGGAGAGCAGTATAACTTTGCCATCTAGTGGTGGCTGTATACTGCACATGGCTTATCAACAACTGACTTTACAGCCTGACATATGTTTTGGAAAAGCTCTATGAAACCTTATGTTTCTTGCAACTTATACTCCTATAATTAGAGAATAATACTTCAAAGTCTTTGTACCTGTTGGCATCCAACGCATTAGCTGTGTCACCATAGGAAGATAATGTGCCCATTTTCAGAAGGAAAAACGGTGGCAAAAAGGATGCAGAAAATTTTATCAAGGCCACCTACATCTCTGGTAAAACCAAAGCTATTGTTGTTTTTTGTGTTTCATACTCAGTCTTTGGCAAGTCCTGGCTGATTATCCACAAGACTTTCTTCTGATACATATTTAGAGTGAAGATCAGCCTTACCATTCTGATATCTTCTAGTTTGTCAAAGTATTACTTTACTGAGATAACACTGTATTTTATCACATCCCCATGCTGGCCTTACTGTTGATAGTAGGTAACAATTTCCAGTAATGTTCCTGCATATTTAGGCAGTCACAGTGTGACGAGTAAATTGAGAACTTTCTGTTGCAGCTTAAATAATTAAATATCAGTACCTTCTGATACAGAGCATAAAATCATAACAGAGAATTAGAACTTGTCTTCGTAGTACAAACGGTACCTATGAAAAGGAGGTGTCTAGTTTGTATTGTAGTGTAGCTGGGAGTTGGGCTGTACTTCCAAATTCTGTACAGCAGTAGAATGCCAGGGCTGTCCGTGCTGGGCTACTTTACAAAGTAAGGTGAAAACTGGAGAACCAAAGTTAGGAGCATGAGTCCAGTACGTAGTCACTGGAAAGCAGTAGGCATTTCACTGGGTAGCTGGGATGAGCAATACACCTGGGTCTAGACTGGAGGGTGAGAATATTCTGTTGAGTCTTTCTGGGAGCTGGTATGGAGTTCACCAGAGCTTCCTTGTCTTCTCTTGGCAGCTAAGGCAGGATAATGGTGCCTGCCTGGGTACTAATTAATTTGGGGGTCACAACCCAAGTAGGGAGTACAGCTGAGCCTGGGAGATCCTCAGGATTTCTAGGCTCATAGTTTTAGATGTGGCCTGAGGATGTTCCTCTGGTGTTAATGATGACCATTAATCTTAGTGTAATTAGGTATATAGACTTGTGTCTCTTTATTTCTTGAACAAACTATTATGTGTAAGATTATCAATATGTTGACTTGTGCTTTGCATAACCTGTATTTAGGAAGGATTTTATTGGGTTCTAGCAATGATTTCTGTTCTCAGGAGTGAACTATTTTTCACAGAATCATAGAACCACTTCTGTTGGAAAAGACCCTTAAGATCATTGAATCTCACCATAGCATGGCAACTCAGTGTTATTTATTGACATGATAAATGATAGAAGCAATGCCTGTCCAATAGCACAGTTATATAAAGAAACAATGGCTGGTGATCAACACTGATGAGCAGTTTGCACTGATGAGCACTGAATTCTAGGAACCAGCTGCAGAAGAGAGTTGTGACAGCACATTCAGAAAATGTAAATTTATTTGAGAACCGCATATAACAGAACAGATTGAAGCAAAAAATTATCCTGTCTTCCCTGCCTCCTCTGCTTTTCTTGGATGTCATCTACTGTAATTTTTATTGGAATACTAAGAGTGTTACCTAAAGCGGTTTTCAACACTACTAAGTTGAAATGGCATTAGCACCAGTGAGCCAATGAAGCAAAGCCAATATCCATGAAAGCTTTTCTTATAATACAGGGACTAGAATATTGCATCTTGCATGTGCCAGGAAATTTTTGCAAGATCTTCCCATTGCTGGTGCCACAAGTTCCTTGCAGCAACAGAAGTCAGTATGCCAAGGTCTCTACTGCAGAAGCAGAAGGCAGAGGCTTACACCTTCAGGCCAAAAGCTGTCTATTAAAGTAGTGGTGCAGAATACTGTCAGTACTACTATTCTCATCCTTCTAATATGTGGAAGTGAACAGCTAGTACTAGAGACGAAAAATTGAGGAGGCTGAACTCAATGCAAAATAAGCCCTGTATATTCATCCAAATTAAGTATTTGCTTGGCAGAAATGCCCAATTAATCGATTTGTTCCTAATGATTCTCTGCACTGGTGAATTGCTTTTCAGTTAAGTATGTCTACCATGGTAAAGGTCCATATGTAAAAATCTGTAATTGTTGAATTTTTTTTTTTCACAAAGTGGTCTGAAAGTGCTTATTCTTTTGAGGTGCAGTGTGAACTCGACTGTGAAAACATAAATATCAAATTGCTTTTTTGTCATTATGGTGTATGCAAATACTTGAAACTAGATTCATGTTTAATTTCAGCAAGACATTTTCAAAATGGAGGATGTAAAAAGCCTAAGAAATTGCATAATTAAATCTTGCATGGCCATACATGCTGATTTGTTGTCTTTTGCAGAATTCCAAAATTTCCTTTCTTTGACAGGTACCACAGATAGAAAGCATGAAATCAAAAAGGTACCTCCTGAAAGGCCAGAATGTCTTCCTAATAGAACAGAAGAAAAAGGTATGAAATGTGCTTACCTGCCTGCTCTCTGCAGAGAGACAGGAAATAAAACCCATGCACATCCTCATTTCCCAGTCCCTGCTTTCATTGAGTGTACTGTTTAGATGTTTATTTCCCACTCTGAGAGATCTGTGATGTTAAGCATTTTGGAAAGGATCTAATTGTTGCTAAGTTCAGGGTGTTAGGCTGTACCAATCCAGGGCTGTTAAGTACTTGCGGCCTCAGCTGAAGTCAAGGGGAGATATGCTCTCAATACATGAAATGCTGTCTGAAGTTCTGTGATCAGTAACACCCAGGTCCTTGATCAAGTAAGATACCCCAGATCAGTGTGCACTTTTTTTCTAAACATCTATATGCCTTGATTTTCTAGTTAAAAGCAGGGTTAGTGGTTTTTCTGCATCACAGAGGGGTTTTGTGAAGATATAGTCGTGAGTGGTTATGAATCACCCCATTGTTGTAGTCACAAAAGTTACAGGCAAGCCTCTGAAGTAAAGAAAAAATTCTGTCTTCAAAGCCAGGTTGGAACGTAGCAAGAAATGGGGCACAGCACCACACAGAGCAGTGATAACCAAATGATTTCATTGTGCATTCTGAAGAGTTTGGGAGAAATAATTATATTGATTCTCTAATTGAAGATGGTGTCAAGTTCCCGTGTTTTAAGTAGACTATTAGCTTGTATAGACAAGTTATTTATGGGATTTTTTAACTTTTATAGTGTTCAAGGCTGCAGCCTTTTAAAAGGCACATGTATGCACATGACAAAATGTATAATATGCAATTATAATTCAGTGCCAGGACTCAGGCTTTTCACCAAGATCTGTTTCTGGATATATGTCTTAGCATCTGACAGGTGTTTTAGCACTTTCATCTGCATATGTTTACTTTGAGTTAGGTGCACTGCATTTTTTGTTTATCTTGGCAATAAAACCCTTTGCATTCCATTTTTGGATTTACAAAGCCAACTGTCAAAGCAGTGGAGGAAGTTTAAATATGTTACTGTCCCAGGCTATAAGTATCTGTAATGCTTTTCAAATCTTAAAAAGAGGCCATAGGAATCATGCCTACATTTCTGGAGTACCAGACAGTGGCAGAAATTGTTTGGTGTGACCTGGCAGCATGAGTGGTACAGGAATGTTCTTTCTTCTGTGTGTTGGTAGACTGCCTAGTCCGTCCCTCATACATAGTTTAGATTATTGGACAGTGACACAATAGAAATTGGCATAGGAGTAAGTGTTTAAAAATAACACAATATGCTGGAAAAGCATCGGTGTTACAGAGGATCCAATGATTGCATCAACTGAAAGTGTACTGAAAAAGGTTATGTATCTGTGAACAACAGCTATTTACCAGAATATTCCATTTCTAATGTGGATTGTGTTTCTGGGGCTTTACTCCATGATCCTCTCAAACTGAAACCTGTAACATTCCCAATACCTCTTATGTGTAAGAAGTGTAATGGTCACATGTCACCGACAATGCTGTCAAGGGAAGTGGGATGTTGACGTAGTAGGGTACCGAGAGTGAAACTTCGGTGCCTTTGGGAGTTTTTTCCTCTTTTTAAGAAGAATCAGATTTCCTAGGGTGTGGCAAACTGTTTACATGTTTGTTTTGATTTATGAATTTTAGAGGGTATTATTTACAAGAGTTATTGATGTGTATTGTACTTTACATACTCACAGGCATTATGTGTTTAGCATTGGATATTAGTATTGTGGCACTTCCTAATTATGTATAATCAGTTCTGTAAATTATGCAGATTTTCACTGGCAAGTTGAAAAATTCAGCAAATGAGTCTGTGCTTAAAAACCTAAATAAAAGGTACTTTTACTGAGGGGGGTTACACTCTGCCAAACGTTGCTACATTTTAATGGTTTTATTTTCAGGTAGCTGTAGTTCACTGGAAACACACCCTTTCCCCCCCCCCGAAATGGTATTTCTTTGTTTGTTCAAGAGATATTAAGAATATCCAGTGTAATTATTTTTGTGACCTTCTAACTTAATATTGTTTCATACTAGAATTTGATAAAAGTTGTGCCTGTGGGAAATTGTCCCATATGGTATGTAATCTATTGCCATTCTTATTTTTACATACAGAAATCACTAAGTCACTAAAATAAAAAAGAGCACTCCTGTTCAGACACTGCACACACATTTCATCCATGAGGAATTACAGGTAGAACAGTCAGGCAGGGCAATCAACTGATTTGTGGTAAACAAGTTATTTCAAATAAAAATTATTTAGGATAAAAGTGGAAAGGAGATAAGCTTTTTCTTTGTATATAGTGTATCAACAGCTGAAGATTTCTTGTTTAATTGTAGACTTGTGAGTGCAAATGAATTCCACTTAATAATATCCGTGTTCTTTTTTTCTGGAAACAATTGATTTAAAGAAAGATCAGAGAGAGAGCAAAAACAATTAGACTTGCAGAAGCCTTCAGTTCCTGCTATACCTCCGAAGAAACCTCGGCCACCCAAAGCAAACTCTGTGAATAGACCTGGTACCTTGCCCCCAAGACGACCAGAAAGACCAGTTGTGCCTGTGACTCATACAAGGTATTGTTTTTCCTCCAGCCAGTGCTTTTGGGATTAGTGGAAAAAACCACACGTTTAAATAATTTAGATTTAACAGTCAATGTCACAGTTTATTTCATGGTAAACTGTAATTAAAGAACAACAACAGTAACAACAAAAAAAAGCTCCTTCCAGTCATCTGGCTGGATCATAACTTTCTTCTTAAGAACAACAGTCCTAGACTGTTCATTACTAGTTCTTTTCTGCTGATGAACAGAGTTACTGAAATATCATAGTTTCCATTACAGAATATGTGAGAAATATTTGCATCAGTAGGTAGCTCTCATGTTGACTTCTTTAGTTTACCTCATACCAGAATGGAGTATAGGGTAAACTGAAATAAAATGGAAATCCTAGACACTGATTCCCCTCATTCCTTCACATATGGTTCATTAAACATGCACTTGCTATGAAATCTGAGACATATGAAACAAAAAAATGGTGCCTGCTTTATGCTGCCTGTTTCCATCTTACTGAAGTACATTGGCTGTGTATCCCTGAGAACTTACCCTTCTATTCAGGTGCTGCTGCTGCAGCTTCTTTTGGACATCTTGGCTTTGAACATGTTTGTCCCATTGTTCCAAAATGCAGCTCACATCTGCTGGTCACTTCAGCATGCTTGGAAAAGCAAGTATTTGCTTTTTGACCTTTAGGTTTAGCTAAGTGATGTCTTCTTGGTAAGACCAATACATACCCTCGTGTTCAGTTCACTGGCTAGGCAGGCAATAGGGTAGCTACCCTTTTGTTCTATCATCTGCCTGGAATATTTAACCATATTAAAATTCTAAACATTTAGAGTTTTGGAGTGGAGTTTTATTGCTCTCGTTTTCCTGCTTTCTAAGTACAAAATTGTATAAAGAGCCGATGCATTTTAAAAGTCTTCATGTTAACAAAGTGAAAAAAAAAACAGATATAAACAGTAACCCTGTTACATTCTTAATTGTACAAACTCTGTTATGTCTAGCACAGAAAAAATGCTTTGTTCGTTTTATCTAATACCATTATATTTGAAAGAATCTTACTTGTTAACAGCAGTTAGATTAAAACTTAGAAGGAAAGTTGGTTTTTAAGGTGGTGATGATGCCTGTTGATGATAACAGTGCTAGCAGTTTCCCTCTGAATTTCTTTATCAGCTAATTTAAATGAGTGGGTTTATCTCATATAGCTGTTTTGCCTGGTAAGCTTTAACTTGTAAGGGTGTCTTATTGGAAGAGGGGAGAAAGCTCACATAATGGAGTAGACTTTGAATTACTTGAAGAAATGTGAAACTTTAGATGGAAGCAGTCACTTCAATAAAGGTGTTGGGTTTTTTAATCAGTTCAGTTTTATTAAGATAGTAAATATTGTGAAGACCAGCTGGTATATATTTCCAGAATCTGAAAAATGTAAGACAATTAGAATAAAAATTGAACTAGCAGAGTATTTACTGGCCTGTCATGGTTTAACCCTGGCCTGCAGCTCAGCCCCGTGCAGCCGCTTGCTCACTCCCCCACGGTAGGGTAGGGTTGAGAATCAGAAAGGCAAAAGAAAGTAAACCAAGGAATTAATTCACTGCTTCCCATTGGCTGGCAGGTGCTCCCCCATCCCCAGGAACGCTGGGCTTCATCATGCATAACAGTGACTTGGAAAGGCAAATGACGTAACTCTGAACATCCTCCTCTTCCTTCTTCCCGCTGATTTTATTGCTGAGCATGACATCATATGGCATGGGATATCCCTTTGGACAGTTGGGGTCAGCTGTCCTGGCTGCGTCTCCTCCAGCTTCTTGTGCACCCCCAGCCTGCTCTCTGGTGGGGTGGTGAGAAAGAAACACCATAAGCAGTGCTCAGCAATAGCTAAAATCTCTGGATTTCAACAACACTGTTCTGGTCTTAAATCCAAACTGTAGCACCATGCAGGCTGCTATGAAGAAAATTAACTCCATCCTAACCAAAAGCAGTACATGATCCTAGGGGCAAAAATTGCTCTAGTTATAAAGTGAGTCCCTTGAAATTGCCATGGCAGCTGCTGAGCGGAAAAGGTTTTTTTTTCTGTTCTGAATAAGTGGCTTGCATCTTAAGCATCTCACTGAATTTTGTAGTGATGTTTTTTCCATTTAAATGTAATTCTACTTCCTTGGAGGCAAGTTAGAGCTTCAAGGGCTGTAGGAGAGACAAAACCATGTGGGACACATAACAGCTGTCAATTTGATCCAAAGGCTTCAAAGCATTAAACATTTAGGCATACCTGTGATTTAACAATTTACAGACAAGTCAGTTCTCTGGAGCAGCAAGCCATGAAGATCTACAGAAAGTGCATTTTAAGGATCAGTCTAAACCAATCTCTCTGTGCTGCTCCTAATGGGAGCAGGTTCCCTCTCCTGGCAGCCTGTTCCCCTGGCCTCTCTTTCCTTAGCACCAGCATTTGTACAGCCATTTAGCCATATGGGTCAGGGAGCTGCTGCAGATTGCAATTAACCAGTTTGCAGGGGGATTTCTATTGGTGAGGGGCTTATTTCAGCCTGATAATCTCTGTGATCAAGCTGACAGCCTATCTGCATGTGCACAAGCAAAGGGAGGGAGGTGGGACCAGGAAAGGCTGGCTCCAATCCTTTTACAATAGTATGGATGTAGATTGGCATAATGAGCTTGTTGATTACAGTCTTGGGGTTTTCTGTGGGGCTGTTGTCATATACTTCGGTATCTTTTGTAGTCAAATGGTAAATGTTGTGACTTTCAGGCCTAAGTTCCTAAGTTCCTTTCAGGCCTAAGATCCTAAGGATCTCGTCCAAAACCATACTCACACATTTCCTAGAGTGCTTCCAACTCACATGGGTTCTCGCAGTTTGCTGGGAAACATGTGCAAAACAGAGTATGCAGTCAGATGCTCATTGCCTTGTCAGCCAAGAAACTCTTTTGATTCTTATAGATTTCCTAATAATAGATAAGCAATCTGCTTTAAAAGTTCAAGTCCAAAAGATAAAAGCTAATAGATCAGGTAGGTCACTTGGTGAATATCCTGATTTATCATCTCTCCAATTAATACCTTTTTCAAGGACTGTGTTGAATTTCTTTTATTTCCATCCTAATGCAGACTGCCTGCCATATTGATAGCTGTGTTTAACTGGATATATGTTCACTTAATTTGTGACTTCCTGTTTTTTAACACAAATTTTCAGGCTCATTATCACAGCCTTCCTGGAGTCTGAAATAGGGTTTCCAATTGCTTTGTGTTTTGCTCATAAACTGCTGTCATCAGCTTATGGCATCAAAATCAGAGACAAATTAAAAAACATCAGGAAGAGTCAGGAGCTCACTATTCATTTTAGTGTCGACGGCTAATTACTTCTGTTTATAGAAAAGCACATCTCCTAGGTTGTTTCAGGGACAGATCTGTATTTTTGCCTATAATCTGGGTACCATACATACATCCTAATCGTTACAGTGCAATGCTGAGAATAGTCATTGTAGAAAAAGTGTAATATTTGTTAGGGGACCTGATAATGATGGTAAGTACAATTTATTGCATTAATTGAACAGTGACCATCACTGTAAATGTCACAGGGATTTGTCAGTGCGACCTTCGCAATGCTGAGCTACGTGCTTACTACTGGCCCTTTTAAAATTAATTGTTTGAATAATCAGATTATTTTAGTAAACTTAGGAAGTTGTGGGATAGAAAGTTATATGAATAAAGAATAATCATGTTTCTTATGTTTGACCTTCTGTTTGATTTAAAAATAGTTCCTGTGTATGAAGTATCACAACGTTTGACACTTGCCTATTCCAAAGACATTTCGGACAGACTGGGTGGTCTTCGTTCTTTGGACCTGCAGGAACAACATTCATAGTCTAATCTCATAAGCAACATGCAAAAATGGGGTGGAGGAGGTGCATTTATGAGTAAATAATAAGAACTGCTGAAACACATGATGCTACCTTGAGTTTCTCTCCCTTTCTGCAGTATTCTAGATAGTCCATTACTGTATTTTATGCAAACCAATTAATTAGAAAAAAAACAAATAAGGTGGTGAAGAAGGTCCCCTTGCCCTTAGGTTCCCTTCATGCGGAGATGCTGTGAACATCTGAAGAATTATTCAGGGCACTACAGTGTCTAAAATAGGCTTTTTTGACAGGTGTTAAGGAGAAATGAGATAAGGTTAATCCATACAGCATGTCTACTTACTGGAGATTGCTCTCTCTGACACATTGCCATTACTCTGGTGCTACAAAGGAAGAATATTTCACTCTCTCACTATTAATTGCAAGTTAACTATCAATTTACTGCAACCCACGCAAAAAACTCCGATAAAATATCTCTTCTTCTTGATCCAAATGCAGGAGTGATAGTCCAAAAGTGGAATTAGTGGGCAGTACAGTATCCGGCACCCTAGAGAAAGACTCCTCTGAAAGAAGCAATGACATCGGTAAGTTAGAGTGCTTTTTATAGTTTACCTAAGATATTTATGGTGTAATTTTGGGGCTTTTTAGTGACTTTGCTATGATCCAAAAGGCAGATTGTGGATTTGGCAATGAATGTGAGTGCATTTATAGGAAATTTTAACTGCAGGACTGCATTTTGTTGGGGTTTTCTGGTAAAATTAAAATAATAATAATAATAAAAGGAACTATGGAATGGTGAGCTACTTGGAATAGGAGGGTTTTTGTTGTTTCTTTTAAAAGTCTGTAGCAAGTGAGAAGGCCAGTGATAGTAAGGCAGACTTACTTAATAGATGTAATATTAGTGCTACCATATTTTTAATGCTGCAAAAGATTGTGGATTTGGTGCAGTTAGTAATCTTTACAGTTTCCAACACAAAGGAAGGAATAGAGATCCAATTCTGCACAAAGTTAAAAGCAGTCTAATTTTTTCTTGCAAATAATAATTTCCATTTCTGCAACACAAACAGTTTAATTGGGAAATCACCTGGAAAGGAGTATCAGCAGGTTAATTTTCTGTCTTCTCTCGCTCTCCTTCCTTCTCAAGCTGGCAGTGCAGGAGAGGTGTTTGCTGGGGTGGGTGCTGCAGTGAGTGGCACTCGGAAAGCGAGGTGCTGTGACTCTTGTCCCAGGGCTGTAAGCTAAAGCCACGACAGCCATCTTCTGCCTCTACTTAGAAACACGCTGGTGACAGCTGCTGCTGTCACTCCCCGCGGCAGTCGCAGCTGTGCCGGCAAAGAGACCTGTTTTTGTAAAAGGCAGAACCAGGGTACCCTGAAGGTGTAAGCATTACTGCCTTCTGCTGGCAGCGTTATATGTCATTTCAGTGTGGTGGTTTTCTGCCCAGGCTGCTCTATTAGTAAAACACTTCAGTAAAGTAGTATCCCTTCGACAGTCAGACCTGCCTTTTCTTTGGACTTGAAAGCAGAGCTTTAAGTTACAGATGGGTTTTAATTGTAAGAATAAAATACTAAGCTGATTTCACGTGGGTTTGTGAGCTTGTCAGCATCCTTATGTCTGCCTTTTTTCTTTTTTTTTTTTTTTTTTTTTTTAACCTTCTGCTGTTGCTATGGTTTATGATAGTAACATTCTTCTGGAGAAGCAAGTGGTATGTCTTTTCCAGATTTTCATTTGGGATAAACAAGGCAAGTTAGAAGCTTGTGATAAATTACATGAACATTTTTACTAAAGAGATTAATATAAATTAATTGTATGGAAATGCAGTCAAATTCTACCATTTAATGTTTATTACCTATGTTTACAAATTTGCTTCAAAGCATGTAAGCCTGTGCTTTCTTGAAAGAGAAAGTTGTGACTTCAAATAGCATAGAGTGGTGTGATAGGGGTGGCTTTTTTAAATTGTTGTGGTAGTTTCCTTGGAATCAGTATCAGGATGAAAACTTAGAGGGTTTAGTTGTGTGTGGCTTTTTTGTGTGTGTGTGTGTTTTTTCTGACCTAATAATTACCTATGTTTACAAATTTGCTTCAAAGCATGTAAGCCTGTGCTTTCTTGAAAGAGAAAGTTATGACTTCAAATAGCATAGAGTGGTGTGATAGGGGTGGCTTTTTTAAATTGTTGTGGTAGTTTCCTTGGAATCAGTATCAGGATGAAAACTTAGAGGGTTTAGTTGTGTGTGGCTTTTTTGTGTGTGTGTGTGTTTTTTCATGACCTATAAGAGATTAGGTGGTAAATTTGATTTATAATTATTTTTTGTTAATTTCCACAGCACAGTTTGGTTGGTTTGGTTTGTTGTTGCTGTTTTTTGTTTTGTTTGGTTTTTTTAATACCAAAAAAGGAGCCAACAAGAGTACATAAACTAAACTACACTCATGGGTTGAGCACATGACCTCCTGTTGCCACTAACAAAGGGAACCTATTGAGCCCAAGGATTAAACAGTGTGAATACTTACAGAAGTATAACTTGATAGGGTCAAACCAGGATAGCATTTACAAGGACAAATCATGTCATTCTAGCCTGTTGGATAACACTAAAAGAAAAAAATAAAATTACTTTGGAATGAAAGTGGACCCAAAGATCATAACCATGAAACAATTTCAGGAGGCTTTTATTGGCTCATGGAAAATATTGTTAAAGAATTGAACAGCCTTTTAAGAGAGGGAAGAGCAATAATTTAAAACTCAATTAGCCCAAACAATTCTCAGTGGATGAATGTATTTTACTACAAGAAGAGGTTTGGAGTTCAGGACAGATATGGGGGAGTGTAATTGGGAAGATTTATGATAAATGTGTTAGATTTTTATTTCTTTATTTACAAAGAGAACAATGGGTTGGAAAAGTCTTGTGGCTAAGTGTGTCATTAGTAAAAATGATGGATGAGTGATTGGAGTTATCCAGTATATTCCAAAACACTGATGGATTGGGCAGTGTGAGTACAGATTAATACTTAACTATGATACCTTGTTACCAGTGTTGCCCCAGTGTCATGCACTCTGTGGGGACAACAGCCTCAGCTTCTCCAAGGTTCATCCTTCCTAATAAAAATGGATCTGATTAAATCTACCATTTGATGTCTTTTTTGTAATCCCAATTTACATAGAGAATTAGAGTGGACTTAGGTGACAGACAAAGTGGGGCTTAGCAGTAGCCTTTGATGAAAACGGCAGTGAAATGGCCTTTGCAGCAGCTTGGGTGTATGACCATTCTGGTTACTGAATGGGCTCCTCTTCATTCCTCCATTAGACCCAGTGCCATTCCCTGGCTCTTGGGGAGGACTGAGGAAAAAGCAGCAGTCAGCTGCAAGTTGTCTCACCCTATTTCATGCCTATGCTAAGAAGTGATGGTGAACCATAGACTGGAAAGGAATGCTGCAGCACTGTCCTGGCTTTGTTTGCACTAGCAATGTTAAGCTGGATAATGGCTGTCACTTTCTCAGTCCTGTACCCAGTGTAAAGTTCTTGTTCTTCTATTCAAAGCAGAGAGATACACAGTAGCACTGGAGAGACAATTTTTATTATAAAAGTAAACTACACTAAAGCCAGATGGAGAGCAGTTTTCCATTCTGTGAAACCTTTTCAAGGATTTCTAAGTTGGTTCCTTTTCTTTATCATGATGAGGTTTTCTTTATCATGATGAGACCAAAACCTTTGTGACAAAGGAGAAGGTACCTTCCGTATGCCATCTCCCAAAAAACAGACACATAATCATCAACAACAGAATCAGTAATTTCATCAACAACTGGGAAGTAATATGTGGAGGGGAATTGCAGAATCTACGTTCAAACTTCTATTGTGTTCTAGATCAGTGCGTTAAGCATTGTTTCAGAAGCTTGTTTCAGAAATGGCATTTTTTCTGGTTATTCCCTAAGTAGTAGTACACCAGTGGATCAGTGTTGTCCAACTAGAACAGCGCATACCTTTAAAAACATCTTTTAAAATATTCTCACCCAACTTTACTGATGAGGAAAGTTGCAAGTGCTGGAGCAAGGCTGAGGTGGTACGTAATACTGTGTTTAATGTTCTGTCAGTTGCATATATAACAAGCTATTTTTATGTAGATGATAGCACATGGCTTGATTTCACTAGCATGTTCTGCAGACCTTTGACTCGACATTTAAATTTCTTGATGATAATATAGCACTGATTACAATTTTGCAATCTATACTGACAAGAGCAAGTCCTGTTCAACAACATCACTGTTGATTGTAAATGTAATGGCAGCTATTGCTACTGTTGTTCATGTCTTTGCAAAAAAAAAAAAGGAAAACTAGCTTTCAGAATACATTATTTAAGAGGAACTGTTCCTTGTTCCTCCTCTACTTCTTTTGTTTTCTTTTTCCCTGTTTTCAGTGATGCCTTTACTTTCTTTTCCACACATCTAACATCCAACTTTTCCTATTTACATCTCTTTGCCATGAGTAACTCTTCTTCATTTCATGAGGGTAAGGTACTTTTTTTTACTGTTTATTTTCTGTCCTGTCTTTTCTTTAGTTGACAACACAAAACAAACAAATGCCAAAAGAAATATTTTGTACAACACTATGTATTTTACTTTTACAGACTTTTTTTAAATTAAAAGTTGAAATCCAGTGTACTATGACAGAATATCTTGCACCATAGCATTGAGAAAAGAAATTATAGTATTTATTGTACCCTAAGAAATTTCAGTGATGTGACATGTACAGTTTGTGCTCTTTGTCAGTGCTGTGGTTTCATTAACCTGTTCTTACAGACAGATGGTGTCCTCGTGAAATGTAACGCATATATTTTGTTGTGATGTCCTTCCATGTTACAAATCAAAAATACTTCAGAATATGATAGGATGGTTCTCTAGTCTGAAAGAGGGAAAAAAATCGCAAAACAAAACACTGCATAGAAAGGTGAAGAGTATTCAGTGGCTTTCAGTGGAAACTGCACAGTCCCATGTCACCCAATACTTTGTCTCCAATATTGTTGTGGTCAAAGCACAGTAGTTACATCTGTAATTAAGACTCGTGACAACAACTGTTCTGGTTTGAGAGTGGCTTTTTGAGCTTAGTTTAAAATGCTTCTAAAGCAACATAAGCTACACTTAGAGTAAGCCCTATTCTACCAACAGAAGAGTAGTCCTTATATAGCATTACATTTATTTCAACACCTTAAAATCAGGCCTTATTACATAACTTAATTTTTTTTTTAGGTTATACATTTTCTAGTTTCACAAAGAGTTGTTCTATCTGAGGGCCAGTGCAATGACAGAAACATTCAGCACACATAAAGCTTACTGGATCAAAAACTTAACGCTTCCAGAAAAGTACTTAATTATTCCAGTTAATTATGGATATTGAGTTATTTCTGCAAGTCAAGATTAATTCTAAATCTTTTAACTGTATATATACACAGACTTTCAAATCCTGCTATCCTGAAACAAGTCTTGTCTATCCAAAATAGGCTTGCTTTGAAATCATCTAACACTTAAAATCATATGGATTTAAGCTAGGTGATTTAAAGAACAAGCCACAATGAGTTTAAAATAGTACATCTACTGTGGAAATGCTCAGTTAATCCACATGAGAAGCAGTTTCTTTGCTTTGCAAAAAGACTGAGCTGCACTGATGCTTTCCACACAGAGCCAAGCAGACACATTTTTCCAGTATTTTTTCTGGCTCTTTATACATTTTTCATAGTATTTATAAAAGCAGTTAATAATCTTCATTAGTGCTAACATAAGGCACATATGATTTCATTGATTCCTACTGAAACATATAGTGTTGGTATGCATTTTCTTAAGAGATTCCCTGAAAGCTGGTTAACATTAGTCCATTTATTAGCATTTCTTCAGACTTTAATCTTCAGATCATTTGCTGATGAATCATGGAGTACTGGCTGAACCCACATTATTAGCCATACTCTTTCTATCCCTCCCTCCAAAGGTGGTGCAGATTTGTCTGGAAGTGTAGTTAAAAATACCCTACTTGAAAATACCTACTAAACAAGCAAATAAAAAAGTCTTCAGCATATCATGTTTCCTTGAGCTGTATTTGCAGTTGCTCTAGAGCTGCTTATAGTGCTCATATTTGTTACGAGAGGTGACCATTGCATCTCTAACTGGAAGAAAAAAGTGATCTAATAAGGTTTGGCCCATGCTAGGGAAAAACATGGAGAATATTTCCCATAAAAGAGAGTAGAATGTAGCATATTTGTCTTTAAATCACAGGCTGTCATACTGTGAGACATTATAATTATTTTGCCTGAAGACACAAAGTAGGATTTGGAAAAAAGAAAATACTGGTAAATGTAAGAGTAAGGGGACAAAAAATGACTCATACAATGAAGACTGAAATCTGTCTGAACTAGTTAATTCTTTCTTTGCTGCTTGTCATGCTCATTTTAACAGTGCAAACCTAAGGAGCAGAATTACCCAACTGGGTTTGGTTGTAATATTTATGTCAGCGAATAAAAACCACTCATAAACATTGTTGTGAATTGTAAATATTGTAATCAGGGATATGTTAATGGTCCATTACATAAACCAATTAGGTCTTTTGCCCTGGAGGGTCCAGAAGAAGGCAGTAAACCAGAAATTTAAATCGTTCTCCAAGTGTGTCAAGTGGAGGTGTCTGAAAACAGCATATCCATTTCTTCTAGCTCACTTTTCTTGACCTTTCTGTTCTTTCTTGGCATCTTCTGAATTGTTAAAAATAAAATCCTTGCAGGAGCACTGGAGTTAGCAAGTGGTTAGCAGAGCTCCTTATGGCAGCTTTCTACATTCAGCTATTAAAGTGATAAAAGTCAGGGTTGAAATGCTAAAAGGTGGTTGTATACTTTAGGAAGTGACTGTCCTGGGAAGCCAGGCGTGCTAAACTGTTTCCTTCCAAAGCAGAGCATGATCTGGGTAGGCCTCCCCAGCATGTTGCTGTTAGCTCTTGAGCACAGTAACCCTGGATCCAGGGAGCCTTCTTGCTAACAGTGCGTTACCCAAATCTAAAAAAACAAGTCTGCAGTTCATTAGGAGTGAGATTCTGCTGCCCTGACCCTGCCTAGGAGCACGGCTACTGTTGTGGTTTAGGCCCAGTGGGCAACAAAGAACCAGGCATCTGCTTGCTTACTCCTGCCCCCACTGTGGGATGGGGAGGACAAAATATAATGAAAAATTGTCTCTTGTGGCTCAAAGAAAGACTAGGAAGGTTTGCTTACAAGTTATGGTCATAGGCAAAACAGACTTAACTTGGGATGGGGGGGAAAGGTTATTTTTTTCACCATCAAATCACAGCAGGACAATGAGAAACAAAACCACATCTTAAAATATAAATACCCACCGCTCCCTTCCTTCTGGGCCCAAATTACTTTGTTCCCAATCTCTCTACATCCTCCCCCACCAGTGGAGCAAGGGGGATGAGGAATGGGGTTGCAGTCAATTAATCACGTCGTTTTCTGCCTCTCTTTCCTCCTCAGGGGGAGAGGACTCCTCACACTATCCCCTGCTGTAGCATAGGGTCCCTCCCATGGGAGACAGTCTTTCAGAACTCCTCCGACATGAGTCCCTCCCATGAGGTGCACTCCTTCAGAAATAGACTGCTCCCATGAGGGCTTCCCACAGACTCAGAGCCTTCTTTGGGCATAGCCACCTTCCCTGGCAGGAGGTCCTCCATGGCTGTAGGTCCACATCTGCTCCACTGTGGTCCTTCATGGGCTGCTCCACCATGCTTCTCCATGGACAGCAGGGGAACCTCAGCTCAGGCACCTCCTCCTCCTCCTTCCTCACCAACCTTGGTATCTCTGCTTAAGTATTGCTCTCACCTCCCCCTCTCCTCTGCCCTGCCGGTCTTGCTTTTCCCATTCTTGTATTTGTTGCCTGCAGAGGCATTATTACTGTTGCTGATGGTATTTGCCAAAGACAGATGCAGGTACAGCTTTGGAGCCAAGGGAGCTTCCAGCAGCTTCTTACAGTAACCACCCCTGTGCCCTCCCCTGCTACCAAAGCCCCACCACACAGACCCAGCACATCTGTATTTCCTGAAGGGCACAGTGCTGATCAGTGTGGAAAGAGTCTAAGGTGCTTGAAGTAGTTAGGATAATTGTTGTCTTTTTAAAACTCCCAGCAATATTTAGAGTATTCTTTGAGTTGGCTTTAAATGTGTGCTATATATTGAATTGACATTAATGCAGAAGATTTCATCTGCAGTACCTCTGTTGCATTTGATAGCTTTCAGGATTACTGTATTTAAAAACAGTATATATACCATTTCACAAGCCTCTTGCCAATCTTTTAAATGTATTGAAGATTATTATGAAATGAGATCTACCTCTGTGGCTTTTGTGACGTTATCTTCTTCAAATGAATTGAACCCCACCTTTGCCTCATTTCTTCCTGTATTTCTGTTCCATGAAACCTCACTGTTGGCATTCTGAATGTGTTCATTCTGGTATTATCCATCACTTTCCATTTCAGTTTTCTCAACGTGGACTTGCTTTGCAAATTCAAAAAGCTTTCTGTCTTCATTATGTATAAATGACTTTACCCAAATACTGAGAACCTGAACGTAAGATGAAGTTAAGGCCTAGCCACATTTTATGTCAGAATAGTAAATGCAGGAGGGAAAAGTGGTAAGGACGAAAGCATAACCATTTAACTTTTTATTTCTGGTTGTTTGGGTTTTTTTCTGGATGGGAAAGAGAGTGAAGGTTATTTTCCAGAAAGATAAAAGTGTAATGAGCTCAGAACTTTTTCTTTTAAATAATTGTTTCATGGATCTGGGCATTATTTTAAAAACACCATGATCATGCTTTAAATAACCATGTTGCCAAATGAACATAACACTGAGGAAAAATTCCATATTCTTAACTGGCTTGGAAGGGTACCAGGGAGTTAATCTTGCACAGCTGACATTTTTCATTAAATATGTTTGCTCAATAAGCCAGGCATTTTATTGTGTGTATTACACTAGTGTATTAGAATTACTCTCATGTCTTTCTTCCCATTTCAGAATTCCTTAATGACTTATAAGCTTGATCAGTAAGACAGTAATAATGATGAATGTATCTGTTTATTTGTAGAACAAGTATCAAGTATTTTGTAATGAGGGAGTGGCACTGTTAATTGATGGGTGCCCTCTATGTTCTGTGTGTTCAATAGAACCTGCCTTACTATTTGTTATTACTAGGCATAGAGAAATTTAGACCAGTGCAGAGAGTTTGGGTCTGTTGGTTGCTGATGCTGCCTTACTGGTACTTAACATGGTTGTGAATACAGTAGACTAAGACTTCATTTTTAATGGTGTTTCAGTTGGTTCAGCTCAGGAAGGTTTTGCATTTTAGTTAGTATGTAAATTTATGCTTGCAATTTCTCATAGCTACAGAAATACAAATCAAAGTCATATCTCTGCATTGAATGACCTCACTGAGTATAACATAGTCACACTCATATAACCTTGCTTTCCATCAGCAGAAAATAATGAAATAACCTTATGAGTGAATTAAATACTGAATCTACAGTATAGATGACAGTAAGGCAGAGGTCTCTTGGTTGGTTGTGTTTATCATTTTAGTAGATACCACTTTACTAGATGGGAATTTTCCTGAATTAATGCCTCAAAGGTGATGACCTTGGAAGGTGTCAATAACCTTAGATGCAGAGCAGATTTGAGAGCAAGAAGCACATCTAAATAAGGAGAACAAACCAAGGGATAAAGGGCATATGGAAGCACTGGAAATGGATTGGTTATTTTAACTTTGTATGCAAAGTGTTGTCCACTACATTTAAATATAATTTAATTTATACTATCAGCTGAATGGCTGTGATTTCACTAGTCTGGCAGATGTTACCTGTGGAGCCTTTCCAGCCCCTGCTCTGCTCTTTTTTCAAAATTCAGTTCAGGTATAGACTGCTTTAGTTTGTTTTTCCAGCTATCAAAAATGCATTCAGAAGTGAAAAAAATTGAGGTTCCCCAATATTTCTTGTTAGTAGAAACTTTCATGGTATTCATATAATCTGTGGAACATATTCTATCTGCAAGTGCTCATGGGCCTCAAGGACACATTCATACACTCTATATCAATACATTTTACAATTTGAACATGAGTATTTTACTATTCTGATCAAAACACAGAACTCTAGGTAACTATTAGTTTGTTTAAGCCGAAGAATCATATTGAATTAATGTCTTTGCTGTTTTCTTCACTGATTGTTTTCCATACTAGTGTAGATACTTAGCAAAGGGCAGAGGAAGGGACAGTGGTGCTTACCATAGAAGGGGCAACAGAGGAAGGGAATTAATGCACTGGAGCCTTCCTAGGCTGCAAGATAACTTCAGCCAGTTTGCTGCCTCCCAAAGCAGTAGTCTGCTCTTCCTCTCAGTTTTAGTGTCAGTCCTCTGGTACTGATACTGATCCTTCAGCATAGGTGTTGGTGTGGCTGGGCTCATCCTGTTGGAAAATGAGCAGAATTTAAAATAAAAAATAAAAATAATTTGTAAAGCCTCAGGGAAAAAAAAGTAAGAAGAAGAACAGTTAGGTGTTAAAGAATGCCTGGGACAAGTGACCTACATTTGTACTCATGTATGTGAGCTTCAAGTGTTTATAGAGAGGTCTCTATGTTTGATGGCAATATATTCTTGCCTTACATGACTGATTTGCTGTGTGATCCTAAGTCATTTTGCTATGTCATGCATCAGCTTTAAACAGGATATTACTGAAAACCAGCTCTTATATTTGCGCTTTTTTTCCCTAGAAAATATTTTTTTTTACTTCCATTTCTCTTCTCCTGAAACCCTGAAGTTCTGTAGGACTCCAGATAAGTTTTGTGCAATCTGTGAAAACTAGCTCATTTTTACTTTTAAGAGCATTGTAGCATCACCTGATATGTTTGGTGCAGTTGAGGCTCCAGATTGCCAAATTCCCATTGACAGTTTGTGACCTACCTTTGGACCTGAGTTGCAACAGTCAATAAAAAAGCAATGGGAGAAATACTTGGTAGAGGACAGTGGGGTCACTGGTTATATATAGAAAGGTTTGCTCTAAAAATAGGGTAGTATTTGGAGGTGAATAACCTTAGACTATTGCTATTGAAAGAAGTCTCTTCTTTTTTTTTTTTTTCCCCCTTCCTTTCCTATCTCCCAGAGGTGGAAGAATATTGCTGAATAAGGAATGTCTGATGCTATTTACTTCCTAGCTGCCAAATCATGAGTACTTGGAATCAGTTTAAGTGCCCTTCAGTGCATATAGTTTATTGCACAGGCCCATTAATTAATTTGTTTTTGTGTTGTGTAATTTTGTAGGATGATTGCAATACAGTAACAAAACTCAGGCTTCAGAGATTCATTGTTCTGTAGCAGTTCTGAAAATGATGTGCCCAGTATCTCTAACTATTAACTTGAAAGCTATTTCTTCCTACATGTGTGCAGTGAAAAATAGCCTCTGAATAATGAGTATCATTGAAATATTTTGATTTCTCTTGTCTTAAGTACTTCTCGTATGTTTTCTGACTCTATTCTGCCTGACACATGCAGCAGGGCATTTTGAAGTGGAGGTGAATGAAACTGATATAACCCATAAAAATAGATGAATGGTGTTGAGCCATTTGATTCAGGCATGTAATCACGAGCTTTGGTATTCCTGCAGCCTTCACATCCTTCTTTCACGTAAACATGCTGCCACGTGGCTGAATTCAGGAAACACTTCCCCAGTGCATTTCACTAACCATGAAGACATTCAATACTGCATTGGAGCAGACATGTTTTTCCTGGGCTCTGTACAGCTTCAGGAGCCTGTTGGAGTTTTTATTTACCATAACCTCTGGCCTGCTGTAGGGAGACATTCCTGTCACCTATAGCTACTGGAAACTGTGCTGTCTTCAGCTGCAGGTGTCTAGGAACCTGCAGATCACTTGCAGCTCAATCATTCTCACTCTGTGCTCCTGTAAGCAATTACAATAGATGCAGTGCTGACAACACAGTTCTTGAGGCAACATGCTCACTGTCTTATGTCTCCAATTATTCAGGGGGAAAAAAAACACCAGCTAACCCTTTTAATAGCAAAATTAAAATTTTGTAATTTTATTCTGTGCCTTAGAATCCATGCTGCCATTTAGCTTTCACTATGCCAAAAACAAAGCCAAAGGCTCCTCTAAACGTTCCCCTCTATTCTATTGTGTTTGAGATAGGAGGGTAATTGTACTTGGCAAAGGTGGCTGGATTACAGCTGCCTTTGACTTTGAGGTTTTTTTAGTGCCATCGTGGGGGCTGAACGTGTGCAGAACACTGTGATACAATGGAGAAAATGGGATTTGATTTCTTTGAAATTAGGAAAAAAAAATGTTACTCTTTCCCTTT